>NC_085869.1:51653049-51710549 GCF_034702125.1 Engraulis encrasicolus
GAATTTGACAGTTGTTTGATCAAGAACTAGTCAGTCATGAGTATGCCTTAGGCTTATCAATTCCGATCATCTCATATCCATCAGTCATACTGTACACACCCCACTGTGTCATCACTCAGACCCACCTTGTTTACCATCTCTTCAGTGCACAATCATTTTCCCAGGATGCCGGAATGTATCCAGGATGAATCCTAGAATGAACCACAGGTAAGGATGTTTGAATGCCCAAATCAGAGAAAAGCCCATCAACAAACATGTAGTAGGCTACATGATATTGCCAATCAATGCAATATATATATTAAACTCTCTCTCTCTCTCTCTCTCTCTCTCTCTCTCTCTCTCTCTCTCTCTCTCTCTCTCTCTCTCTCTCTCTCAACCCCAAACCTGTGTTATTTAAGCTTTCCAACGATGTATGGCACTTGCTTTTACACTAAAACTTGGCAGAGACAATAGATCGTATATTGATGAAAAAAAACTGGTTCCATTATAGATTCATGGCTAGAAATTCATGCAGCTCTTGTGACTTGAATTTGTGGCTGAGGTGGCAAGGCAACAAATGTCATGCACCTACCATTGGAAAGGGCAACGTAGCTTTCCAATGGTTCCATGCATTCTCGAGTCTAAACCAAAGAAGTATCTGTACAAAATTGATTAAAACATACTCTCATCATGTCATAAATGAACAGGTTGGTTAGATTACACTCTTCTGACCAGCTTAATAAATTTGATGGCTAGGCTAACCAAACCATTTTTCACCATTTCAAGCTATTCAATAGACTTTGAATTACAAAAAAATAACTTTAAAAAATTAGGGTAACCCCATACTTTGGAATGATACTGTGCATAATGAAAAAAGTTGAAATGAAAAAGGATTTTATGGCTGAAAGCCGAGCTGGTTTTCCATGTCACATATCTTATCAATCCATACATACACACAATAAGCTATTTCACATATTTACCCATAGAGGGAATCTCTCTTTTCATGAAGAGAAAACTTGTCTATCAGGTTCATGACTTGAAAAGACAGCCATGGCACAGACTTGAAAAGTAGCCTAATCATCATCCTAGACAGGTGTCCCCGACATTTCTGGGTCTGAGGGCTAGTGAGGGCCACCTCAGGGCTACCAAGGGCTACTTGTTTGATCAAAATCCTTTACTGATGTCTTGACATCATTCCCAAATCACACTAGATTGAGTGATCATTTGCTGATAGGTTATAAAGAAATTATATCATATCTAAATCAAGAAAAACATTAACTGTGACTAAAATCTTGTAGTCGGTACTATTTACAAACACATGGGCACATCAGAAGGTCCTGGAGGGCTACCTGGAGCCCGCGGGCACCACGTTGGTGACGCTTGTCCTAGACTGAGCAAGGGGCAGACTGCTCTGATGGATGGCAGTCAGGCCTTTTGTGACTGTACCATAAAATTCAGCTGTGCCCTAGAAAGAAATGTGTTATGAGATATGGCCCTGATAAAGCTGAAACACTGGTTTTTTTTTTTTGAAGAATAGCATAGAAGTTGAGTGTTCAGCGACAAAATATACATATTTAAATATATACTTAAAGGGACACTGTGTGAGATTTTTAGTTTTTATTTCCAGAATTCATGCTTCCCATTCATTAATGTTACCTTTTTGATGAATACTTACCACCACCATAAAATTCTAAGTATTCATTATGACAGAAAAAATTGCACTTTTCTTCCATGAAAAGGGGGATCTTCTCCATGGTCCGCCATTTTGAATTTTTAGCTGCAAAAATGACTGTACTTGGGCCATACTAGAAAATATTAGTTTATTACTTCGTAAACTTTCATGAAAAGATAAAATTTGGCAATAGGCAGCCCAGTTTCAATTCGCAGCATAGTTGCAGTACCCTTTTTGACCATTTCCTGCACAGTGTACCTTTAAGGCTTTTTTGTCTTTATTTGTGACATGAAAGTGGGGGGAGAAACAGGAAACGAGTGGAGAGAGAGAGACACAGGGAAGGATCGGCAGATGACCCGGGCCGGAATCGAACCTGGGTCGCCGGCGTTATCCACGGCAGGGCTAGCGACATTCCCACAGAAACTGAACCTGGACCCACACAGCAACAGATTTCAGTGAATCCCATAAAGTTATGTAACGTTTCGGCCTCATGTCCACAACACACCACCGTTTTGGGTACCGCAGCAAAATATTTTTGCCGACAGGTTCCAAAGTGGAAAAATTGGGACACATGTTGCTGAGTCGTCTGGATGAGTAGAACAGAAGGGTTTGTGGTTACGTCACAACTACATGACCAGAACAAACAGCAGCTTCGTGTGCATCATTTGTAACAATGACAGCGACCACGGCAGACCCCAGAGTAGCAGTAGTAGAACTGTCATGGCTAAGTTTACTTCCATTATTGAAGCAAAATCTACTGGTGAATCAATTATACTAGTGGAAGATATTCATACACAACAACATGTGTCAGAGTCTTTTCAAACCCACCACGGCATGTAACTAGACGTAGACGCTGCTAGACACTCTTCCTCTATTGTTGTGGTGTATCCGGTGGGCCTGTTTTATAATGCACATAGACATGTGGCATGGCATGTGTATTGCATCACTTCCAGCAAGCGCTGCGTTGCTAGCTTGGCTCTCGCGCAGACCCTTCGTGCATTTCCGCTCAACTCTGTGAGCTCGCATGAGGGTCTGGAAATCTTAGACGAGCCCGAACGGAATTATAAATTTCACAGCCTGTCCAATCAGAATCGTGGGGTGTGGTATATACAAGTCAGTGGCTGAAGTAGTATGTGATTCAAAAAGAAATCTCCAATCAGGTTTGAGCTGTTTTGAACACACCCATGCCTTTCCAGAGCTAAGCGATTGACAAGGTTCCAGATGGTTGGTAACAACCATCACATGAGAACCAGGTTACTGTGTTGCCAGGGTGGACTGGCAACATCATGAAAATGTCCATGTATACTTCCTAGGAACTTTCAAAGCCAGGCAACCTGATAAGCCATCTGTGGCAGATACCAGCAACTCTACACCTTTGAGTTTCTCACACACACACACACACACACACACACACACACACACACACACACAGACAGACAGACAGACAGACAGACAGACAAACAAACACACAGAGACCGAGAGACAGAGAGGTAAAACAACGGCACAGAGAAAGGACAGAACAAAAGCGAGAGAGAGAGAGAGAGAGAGAGAGAGAGAGAGAGAGAGAGAGAGAGAGAGAGAGAGAGAGAGACTTAGTTCCACACAGTTCTAGATCAGGTGTCTTGAGTGCCGTATAAAATCCCAAAGTGTGCAGATTGTGTGCTCTTGAGCTAGTTGAGTATGATTTAGTGTTTGCGGAGGACATATTTCTTCAGCGATGCCGTAATTGGACTCTGCTGGTTGCAGCGGCCTCTTCCGATGGCACACAAATGAATAAATAAATCCAGGAGCGCCAGGCCATTTGGTCGTTTGACATTTACTGATGAGACAATTAAGGCAGAATCACGCCGTAACCGCATGCTGCATGAGGAGAGAAGCAAGAGGGAAGACGCTAGGGAAAGCAAAGCTGGAGATACTACTAGTACACACACTACACACCTTAAGTCTTAAGTGCAGTGTGTAGCATTTGTACTGCAGACATTTACAATAGGCCTACAGGTACTACCATCCACAAATATGTTAATTCCTGTGTACATTTAGCACAACCTTGGATTTGATTCACTTCAATAGGCCTGTATGTATAGCCTACTACATGAAGCTGGGTCCATTCTCTATGTTCATGTGGAATCTTGTATGTTGTTGGTTAGCTTATCAGGGGGAACATAAGCGGTTTGTAATTTTTCACCTCCTATGATATGATAGCCTCCTAATCAGGGGCGTAGCAGCAAATTGTGGGCCCTATGTACAATCAGCTCCAATGGACCCCCTAGCAATACCCTATATCTACATAAATCAGACTCTGTGTGGGCCCCTTATATACATGGGGCCCTGGTAACGCAGTCACGCTTTACCCTCCTGTACGACACTCCTGCTCTCAATATGTACTGTTCCGATAGTGAAATGCTGGAAAGTCATTGAAAAGACTTTGCACAACCATTTGCACAGAGGCTTTAATAATACATACACTTTCTGGAAAACTAAACTATAAAACTGGAAAGCAAAATTATAAAAGAAACCATGTCTTAACCAGATAAGACGTGGCGTTATGAATTTGTTGTTTCCAGATTAGCAATGACAGAGTCGTGGTGCATGACTAAAAGCCCTGTGCTATGTCATAGTAGTACTAAGGTACTAATTAACCTTTCAATGACTATTAGCGTGCCTCAGAAGGTAGGCAACAGCGTGCATTATGGGGCTACCAGAACAACAGAGTAGCAGTAGTAGCTGTGCTACAGTTCTGCAGTGCTCATTTAACACTTAGAGGGTTGGTTTGACCTTATTTGGACTTAAATGAACTTGTTAAGTGTTGAATTAACACCACAAAATGTACTGTGTATTATAGCAACTACACAAGGAGCAGAGATGCCTACACAGCCTCATTCGCCAGGTCTTTTCAACCCACCACGGCAACTAGACGTGAAGGGTTGTATTCGCGTGTGCCATACTTCTTCTATCGGTCTGGTGAATCCACTGGGCATTGTTTTACAGCACACATAGAGGTGTGGCATGTGTATTGCATCATTTCAGCAAGCTTTGCGTTGCCAGAGTGGACACAATATTTTCTTTTACCCGATAAAAACCTCATGAAATATACATGTACACAGTAAATGTTGTGGTGTTCATTCAACACTTAGAGAGTTGATTTGACATCATTTGGACTCAAATGAACTTTCTAAGTGTTAAATGAGCACTGCAGAATATACATGTATAATTCTGAGGAACTTTCCTGCTCAAAGCCAGGCAACCTGATAAGCCAGCAGTGGCAGAGAGCCGCAACTCAAGACCTCTGAATTTCATGTACAAGAGCATACCAGAGAGACACATGCACACGCGCACGCACACACACACACACACACACACACACGCGCACACACGCACACGCACACGCACACGCACACACACACACACGCACACACACACACACACACACACCCTTCACACCCTACACTGATTGTGTGACACGGAAGCCCTGCCTACCCAGCCTGTTTCTAATGAGGTTCAGAGGAAATTGTGACACACACACACACACACACACACACACACACACACACACACACACACACACACACACACACACACACACGGAATGAATGGAGAATGAACTCACAACTGCTGCAAATCATTGCCATACCTACGTCTGGCTCAGCTATCATAACAACATGACATGGTATGACATTACCGAGAGCCTTATAGCAGTTAGGGGCCAGCTACACGGGAACGATTTTCTATGCCAGTGACAACGTTCCCCTGGGTTAACCATATGAAACCCACCAGAAACGTGGCACAAAACGAGTTTTTTAAATAATGGGTTTCAGAGTGCGAAAATCGAGTAACGCAGGCGTTTGCGTTGCCATTGTTACAGGCGAAACGGATTTGTTTACATCTGCGTCACAGCCACATGGCCAAAAACAGTGAGGTATCTTCACAATGACCACTAGCTTTGCCACAACATTAATTCCATGCACAATGGCATCATCAGACAACTGTTTGTGTGGACTGTGGAGACTTTCATTTCTACCACGGTCAATATTTTACGTTTCAAACTGCCCAGTGTGGGTCACTCGTGTTCAAAATCTTAAAAATAAAAAAAACCTGACAAACACGAAGCAAAGCTTCATATTATCTTTTAACTGCGCACCCAAACAATTATCAGCAATGCATAGGCCTATGTCACTAGTTGAAACAGGCGTAATGGGCAGAAAGAGAAGCGGTGAGCGCAGCAGCCTCCAGAGGAGGGAGAAATACCTGCCCGGTATTGGTATTCAACACCTTAGTTTAAACTTCTAAAATAAAAAAAAGCAGCATAAAGCGTACACAATCAACAGATGCCTAAATCAGAGAATATTTCTGCCTAAATGGCAATGATTCGCTACTCTAGTCACTCCACAAGCTACACAAGGTGCCACATGCGCAAAGCTGGTAGCCTATTTTCCCACGTAGCACTCACTTCAGCATAATGAAAAATAACAACTATGCGATGCAGGTTTTGAAAATAAGTTGGCTAGCAGCAAATGCTAGTACACATGTTGGGATAAGAAGTTCCTTTAGTAACTTGACATGCTCCTCCTGCATACAAAACATCATACTTAACTAATGAAAGGAGTAAATACATCAGACTTACAACTTCGTGAGGGCCAACCAGTTATGTAGACTGTAAACTCCCTGGCGATTGTTCTAATGTCTTCCAAAATATTCCAGAAGTTGCAGCATGTTGCAGCTTATTCTTGTAGGAGCAACTTTGTCACGAAGCATGGTGCTGCTAAGCAGCATGATTCAGCAGTCTGTTGTTTTATCTAACTTGTCTCTGTGGCATCTAGTAATGTTCAATTATGCAGCTTGCATATTCTGATATTCTGAACCTGATGTACACGCTTGCGGAGAGTAAAGCATAATAAAACCGTCTTTCGCTTTTTACAAAGGGGGGAAATGACGCTATTTTTTTGTTAAACTATCCGTTGCTTAAAATGGACATAACTTCGGAATGGGAGAGGCTAGAAATGTATCGTTTTTAGTGATAAAAAGCTAAGATCTTCAGCTTTTAAACAAGCCATGGCATATGTCTGTATATCGAAAACAAAATTTGCTGGGTCTGTTAAAAAAAAAAAAGAAACTTTCTGGCACTGTCAGAGACTGGTGTAAGGTCCCTACGTGACAGGTCATTTGCATGATAAGAGTATGGGCGATCACGGCCATTAGCGAATACTTTGTTCTCAACAACTTCACATAAAGAAATGTGTATTCTGAAGCAAGACTGTCGTTGTCATCAGGACATGATCTTTTACTGAAACATGCTGTATGGTTGCAACTTAATTGCAACTCGGATTCAAAAAAACCCGCGTTGCGGTGTCATCTGGCCGAGGCTTTATTTGGTCATTGCAATTTTGGTGACATTATGGTAATAGGTTCTGAGCAAAGAGATTAGGGGGCTGGATTCATTATTTTGAACAGCCAACCCTGGAGAACCCAAACAGAATTGATACAATTCTGATGATTCTCCTCATCTGTTAGGACATGGTTGCAGTGCGCATGCATGTGTCAAATGAACAGTATCCGATAAGTTCCTATTGCGATTTTAGCTGTAAGATCCATAATTAATCTATAGTCTATCCAAAGTTTATCTTCCTGAGTTCTTTGTTGATGGCTGATAAACAACAATAAAATGAATTTGAATTGACCTCAGCTGACGATGGTCTCATGACTACACTATGACCCAAAAATGTTCAACTCTCATGAGTAAATCATTTATTTATACTACATTTATTGTTTGTCGATGTTTGTTTTGTTATTCTCCTGTTTGTTGTCTTGTGTCACTGTTCTTGTATTGTGTGGTGCTGTGGTAAGCTTTTACTTTTTACCTGCAAACAAATATATTAACTTTATCAATACAGTTACCTTACCTTCATTGGTCTGTATTTGTACTGGGAAATGAATTAAGTTTAAAAAAATGAGTAAAGTAATGTATTGTAATTTAATCTAATCTATGAATCTACTGAAGGTTAAAAACAGGAAGAGGTAGCAGATAGACAGACAGATAGGCAGACAGACAGACAGACAGACAGAACATAAAACGTCCGTGCCACACTTCACTTACACTCATCCACCCTTTGTAAAATTCAAAGTCAAGTTCCCAGTACAGGTCTATGGCGGTGGCGGTTAAACCCTGTGCATTTATCTCGCTCATGAATATTGCAAACTCCCTTAAGGGTCGTCAACTGGTATTTTTCCCCCCTCGTCCCCTCTTTTAGTTCCAAATGCGACCCCTATCAAACAGAGGTAGCAGGGCATATGTGCTTGTGGACACATCAGTAAGATATGTTTTGTTTGAGCTTGCTTAGGTAATGGCGCACAACTGTGTCCTTGGAGTCAGAGACGTGTATTGAAAATGGTTTTGTTCTGTTTGTGTTTCCTTTGACATTATAGTGAATACAATGGGGAATACAATCTTCGACTTGGTAGTGATAACAATGGTGTGTACATACAGTACATTACGACACAAAAAATGACCTTATGTAAATTGAGAGGCTTTACGTAGGAATGTACCACTAAAGTAAGACTGGTGACAGAGCAAGAACCCTAATAATATCTCATCCAGGAGCATAACATTCAGTCCGGTACCTCATATAGCCCCATTTATTTTTTTAAGAGGTGGATGTGGTGGTAGTTCCACTGACATGGTCTTCACAGGCAGAATTTTGCCTATACTCCTAACAGAGGGAGTGTACACATTGACAGCGTAGGCCTACTTCATTTTAAAACATCCGTGCATTCAAGCCTTTATTGTCACCAAAATGGTAATGCAAAGCTGTTACGTAGTCTTCAAGTTTTGGGAGAGGACGCGCTCAACTTTTTGGAAAAAATGAATGTCTTTGGGTGCATGATAAAAGGTATCAACTGAAAGAAAAATCCGCACTCACAAACTAAGTCTCATTATTTATTTATAGATTACCAGCATGTCCAAAAGCAAACGCGTTTCGGCTATCAAGCCCTCATTACCACCAAGCCATCATCATCACGCACTGATGAAGGCTTGATAGCCGAAACACGTTTGCTTTTGGACATAGTGGTAATCTATAAGTAAATAATGAGACTTAGTTTGTGAGTGCGGATTTATCTTCTTTAAGCTGTTATGTAGCCCCTTAATGCACGCTGTACCTCCTGTGACACAATGTAATAGACATTGAAAGTTTACTACTATAGTACTACTATAACAGTGCACGGGGCCTTTAGTATTACATTATGACTTGGTCATTGCCATCCTGGTAACAGCTAATTTATAATGTTGTGTCTTAAGGGGTTAAGGACCATGGCAAAGTGCTGGCAATGTTATTATGATGTAATTAAGCTTTTTCAACAATTAGTCAATGGGATCACCTGCTAACAGAGGCCAAGTAGCAGAGTGTGGCGTGGAACGTTGAGTAAACCTTCCTACCGAAGCCTCGTAAAGTATTGTATATTGAACTGGTCCTTTAGCTCAGCGGTATTGTGCTGAGCCTCACATACCTGAACCGATGCATTGACTAGCAGGTGGCGAGTTCGAGACCCGAAGGGGGCGAACTGCAGGAATGGCCACCTCAGCTATACTGGTGCCGAGGTTTAGGGGGGTGAGTGTAATGGAGGCCAACTAGCAGAGTGTGGCTGGAACATTAGTAAAGCTCACTCCCAAAGCCTCATACAGTAGGCCTACCGGTAGCGCTGAGCAATAGGACTAGTCCTTTAGCTCAGTGGTATCGTGCTGTGCCTCCCATACCCGAACAGATGCATTGACTAGGAGGTGGCGAGTTTGAGACACGAGGGGAACGGACTGCTTGGGAACAACTCAGTTACACCAACCCATGATGCAAGGCTAATACTTCAGGGTGTGTAGGCAGGCCAAGATAATATTATATGCCACAACCAACCATCAACACACAACATAGCCAGACCTATTACCCAAAATGTAGTGCAGAAAGGCTACTGTACATGAAATCCACATCACCTATCTAACCAAAGCTTTGGGGCTAATTCATTAAGACATGTTTTTTTTGCAAAACAAGCATGTTGGATAATAACAGCTAGATTAGTGATGATCTTAATTTAGAAATAGCTGGAAGCCTGCTCTTTGCTCTTGATGAGACCTGATGGGCTAGGAAGTTCCCCTTTGACTCATTCATATTTGATGAAGGCTGAATCAGAGGGTATCACGCCGTGGTGTCAGAAAACATGCAGTCACTCCTCACCCAGTTACTGAAACGCCTAATGATCTCTGACCTCCTCGCTCATAACCTTTGAGGTGCTTGTCTCTGCACAGAGCACAGACCAAGTAATGGACACAGTGGAGAAAACCAAAAACACCATTCGTGAACTCCTCACCCTGTCTGTTCTGCAAGCCTAGTATTATGTTACATAAAGAGGCTGCAATCAAGACTCGCACCACTGAAGCACAGGGACTTGTATTATTTATGATCCATGGCTGAACAGTGCTACCGATTCATTACACCAACTGTAGTTTGGAGACAGAACACTAGAGCCTACTGCAGTAGCCTAGGGTATTTTTGTTTAACCTGACATAGGCCTACACTGTCAGATGTTTAATTTTTATTCATGTAGATGAGATTGATTTTTACAAAGGAAAGGAATAATAGCTACAGAGCGATTAAAAACACACAGCACACACAAAAAATGTAAAAGCCCACAGCACATAGCCACAGTCCAGTGGATTTTTCTTGTCTCTATGGTAGATTCTTTAGGATGCTCTCAACATCCCGTCGGGCACAGAATGCAATGCCATCCTTGGTCATTAGAAGAGCAATTTATCGCTTGGCACAGTGGAGTTTGCAACACAGTCTCGTGTTGTAGCGCCGCTGCCAGTGCGCTTCACCTTAGCTCCTCCCACCCCAATACACGCAGCAGAGGCAGCTGGAAGAAAAGGGCTAACAACAATGTGACGATGCTGTGAGAGAGAGAGCGAGTGTGGTGTGCTACTACTCGTGGTGTTTTACTTATCAAAAGAGTCCAACGTGGAGGCATGTCTATTGCAAGCACCCCATCAACACAGACAACAGCCTGATTTGTTACTGCACGAACGCTTCGCTGGGAATGGTGGTGATGGCGGTCTAATTTTCGCAGGTAAGATGTTCTTTTTTTCTCCTCAGAGACGGTTATTTCATTGTTCGCCTCCCTCAGATTTGTAGACGATATGGGTATAAAGCCGTCTCCAAACCGTTTGATGTCCGATGGGACCGATGTGCTCAGATGTACCAGGCGATTTTGATTGCAATCAAATAGCCTACTGCATCTTTTCATTTGTTTCGTTAAGCTTCTGTGAACGTGCACTACATGGATACATCGGTTTCATTAATTGGTGTATGAATTTGTAATGAGGACTCGGGTCGCAATATCGTGTTGTAACCTAAATGAACATCAGCCTGTTTTATGGGGGGTTGATTATACCGCCCGTAAGCGTATAAAATGTGTTGCCCGTTATTCTACAACCACCTAAAACATATTCATCTGGGGATTCGTGAAATAAGCCAATGTCTTGATCTTATTGCATTCGTGACCAGTTACAACTCGTTAGGGAAGTCTGAAGCTCAAACATTACGACGAATTAGCAGAGATGTATCAGTCTGACTTACGCTCTCCGCCGTGTCCAACAAACTATAGTGGAAACCCCAGTCGGTTACGCACGGGCGACGAAGAAATCCTTGAATTAGTTTTGTGTGTGGCGCGAATTGTGGGTATGGTATGGAGTGTCGACTGTTCGCTATTCATCCAGTCCCAACTGCTTTTGAAGGGCAGTTCAATACGGGCTGCTAAGAATGGACTGGCCATGCCATGTCCCTTCAGATTACCTCGGTTACCGCTTTTTTGTATTTCCATGGCTTGAGCGGTCAGTATAGGTAGTTTTGGGCTTAACCCTAAACGCGCGTTTTATATGTAGATGAAAGTCTTTCTATTGTCATTCTCACTGAATATTTAGTGTACTACAGACAGGCAAAGTGACAGCATGAAAACAGTCAACACTTAACATCATGTTGGTCTGGCACTACTAAATTGGAACTGTAATAGTAGTTTACAAGAAACAGCAGAGATCTAGACCCCCATAAGTGTTCTCTGGTTGTCTGGCGCGTTTCCTTTGCATCTTCAGTGCATTTATTTGTATTGTAGCCTATTTCCTTTTTAATTTAGGCAAGATTATAGTTGTGTTTCTATTTCTCTGCAAACAAGTTCGGGGATATAATTCCAAATGATTCAGTGATGACCCATTGCTTTTTAAAATGGAGATGTTTTCCCAATGTATCCCAAATATGTATTACCAGTGAATGTGATGATCATCACTATGGAGTGAAAAGACATTTATTGAGCTGCTTCGTGGTTTTGCTACCAAGCAGCCACTTTCTTGGGGAATTGAAATAACCAGTGTATCCCACTGCTGACCTCAGACATGTGAGATTGGCATGTCACCATAAACAGAGCCGAGCTGCCTGAAGACAAGTGATGAGACATGCCTCCTTCCTCAGTTCCTAAGAATCGCATCAGGCCTATATTGTAATATCCTATTTGTAATACGTGTGCACATGGCAGTTTTCTAGTCATACCCTTTTTGCACTTTTGATGGCATAGCCTACCTGCATACTGTGTCCGTTTGTGCAGTCTTGAATGCACACAGTTTTTATATACTGTGTATCAATGTTTGACATCTCCAGATCTCTGTCACGAGACAGGATGAGGTTAATCTCACAGCATGCTATTTGAAAGGGGATTGCCAAAATGGAAATGGCATTTCTTCATCATTATATAGATTTCCACCGATAAAAAGAACGTCTTTTTAAAAAAAAATCATGGTTTTATGGTTCAGATAAATCTCCCGTTTGCTGATTGACCAATTCGGAGAAACCTGGCCATGCATTTGGTCGTGAAACCCATCCGCATACAGCCTTTCACAAAAGTGCTTAGTGTACTGTGTGTTTAAATGTTATTTCTGTATCTCCCACTAACTATTCAACTCTTTCATTAAGCCTACACATGTACATTCATTATCCATATATATACGTAGTCATTACACTTAAAGCTGCAGCAGTGCTTCCATCCTGACTGACTGCCTCTTTGTCACACAGAGAACTCACACCGTTAACATGAAAACCCCTTTAAATATGTCTCAAACATAGCAGTGGTGTTTAAAAAGTAATATGTTGCGTTAGACCAGACTTGTTAGATAGTAACTGAAGGGGTATTCGTAGGCTCTTTTCAGTTGCTTGTCAATTCAATTCGTTTTCCATTTATTTTTATGTGTGGTATCACCCCAGCATGGTCCCCAAAACACTGTAGGCCTACATACTGAAATAGGGAAAGCATTAGGCCTATTATATGTTCAGATATTGGTCTATATGCAGGGAAGGGGCGTAACAGCAAATTGTGGGCCCTATGTACGATCAGATCCAATAGACCCCCTCCCCCCCATATATCATACATCAATCAGACACTATGTGGGCCCCCTATATACATGGGGCCCTGGTAACTCAGTCACACTTTATCCCCTTGTACGACACCCCTGATACAGGGCAAACACAATGACAATGAGAGAGCTTGTAGCCCCTTTTGTAAAATCATAACAAATAAAAACCAAGACAATGCCTTTTCCTCAGTTGGGTGTTTGTTTCCGTGACACGTAAATGGTGTTTGATAGATAAGTGACTTGCAGCTTAGGCCTATAGCGCGCTACTTCTGCTTTTAATGCTTCTCTGCACCCCCTGGACAGATTGCTAGACTCTTTCTGTTCACCCCTCCTTTCCTCTCCTCCTACTTCCTTCTCCTCCCTTGTGTGCACAGCATGATGGAGTCACTTACTGGGGGGTTTTGCTGACCAATGAGCCGTACACCAGCCCAGGACAAATCTCTTTGCTTAGTTCCCGAGAAGTTGGTGGCGACTGTTAAGGATAGGGGAAAGAAGCACTTGGGCCAATTTCCACCCAGGCCATGCTGCCAAAGGCTAACTGTTTACTTCCTTGTGCCCGTCACTATGATATGTCTTTGTGTTATGTCATGAACCCTAGGCACAAACCATTGTTTTCATTATGTCCTTTACTGCACAGTATGTACTGTGTATTGGGATACTGTTCTTCCTGTGGAAACATAGGAGCCCTTAATCGGAGAGGCTTGTGATTGTACCTTTTGCAATATTTCCGCAAGCTCCCTGTAAATGCATAGCCCATGGCTACAGACCGATGACATAGAGGGTGATTTCCAATATGCGAACTTCTGTCCTCCCTTGCTCACTGGCCTGCCTGTGACCTCATGATGATGTCACTGATGACAGAAAATGAATTCCATATTTTGCAAAGTCACAATTCTAATGTCATTTTCTCATTTGCAATTGACATGGTAAATGAAAAACAGTCCCCCAAAAGTTATTGTGGCTGGTTAGGATGACAGCTGGAAAACTTTATTGTTTTCTCCATGGAGGTGGGACGAGGAGGCGGGGCGAGGCCGCAAGCGCAAGTGGAGTACGGGAGTGTGCATATTGAAATGTACCCACAGCAATATCCAGGTTGATTCCAGAGGTATGCCAGGCCTCATGGAACCTGGAGTTTTCATTTGGAGGCTGTTGCATTGCATGCACTCAAACCTAGAAACACCAGAGGCACAATACATCACTCGGGGTCTCTGGTGTATGTGGAACTTGAAAGTTGTTCAGGTTATACTCACAGAGAGTGTACACAAACTATGTTGCCAGATTGGGCAGTTTTCCGTCCAGTTATGCTGTTTAGGATTAAAAACAAACTGGTTGGGTGGGTTTTTCTGTACATTTATGGTGAATCAATACAAAACAATAAAATTCAGTTCGAATTGGGTGTGATTTTGGGCATCCAGGTGGTTTTGGGGATTTTTTGGCCTGGAAATGATCAGTCATCTGGCAACCCTGCACACAAACTCCAGAAGTGCGGGAACAAAAAGTGAAAGGAGCATGGTCAAGGAGTATGTCACATGCTGGTTTGTGTTTGACCAAGCAGACTGAATTAGGTAGAACTGGAATAAGATTTGACCATCTAATGGAAAATATTGAGCAGAACCGAGACAGGTGCTTTCAGTTTCACCATTTGCCACAGTTTCACCTCCCAGTGTCATTGTGACACAGAACTCCACAGCACACAAGTGCACACCGCACACAACAAAATCGCATTTATACTTCACCCGCGCAAGGGGACAACCCCAATGGCCCCCCAAGGGAGCTGTGTGAAGGGATGGTACCAATGCTCAGGGTACCTCCGTCATGGAGGAGGATGGGGGAAAGCACTGGTTAATTACTCCCTCCACCAACCTGGCGGGTTGGGAGTTGAACCGGCAACCTTTGGACTACAAGTCTGATGCCCAAACCGCTGTCCCATGACCTCCCTGTATGGGCATCTCTAGTATGAAGGACTATATTGAGGTCTTCCTCTGACCTCTGGGATATTTGTGGGTGTGTCCACTGTCAAATAAGGTGTCCGTTAAAAGACATCTACAAACACTCCACCACAGCCATCTTCTCGAGGCTAGATATGCCTGTATGGCATATTCACATGCAGCTTTTTGTGACAACTATAGCCACCACAGAATGACTTGACACATAACCGAGTGAATTCACAGGCCGCGACAAGATCAAGCGATAGAGAATCGCTAGGCTGTGCAGCTGGAGCGATGCTAGCGATAGAATCGACAGAGTTTGTCCGTTAAAAGCAGAATATAAGCATTCCAACATTCCCATTGGCTGTGGTGACTGTCACAGAATCGCATCATGGCTAATTTGTATAATATTCGCTGGAGCAACTACAAACTGTCGCACAAGACATACGAATCACTTCTTGTCGTCCGAATCGCTTTTGTCTATTATACAAAGTCAATTACTGACATCGCTGGATTTGCTCATGTCGCACTTGTTCTATTCGTGCCTTAAGAGTTATAACTCTTGACGCATGCTCCAAACAGTGCTTGCTTGTCTTTTGTCTTGGTATTTGTGTTTGTGTTGTGTAACCGTATGCGAATCTGTGGTCACCCATACAGTGATCCTCTCCCTTGCAACAGATCTGGCTTTCCTTGGGGGAAAAAAGCTTACATTTTAGCCGCGCCACAAGACAGCGCTTTATCTAGGCTTTAGTCCGTGGAAGTCCTTCGGGCTGGTTAATGCTTACATTGCATTTTATGGAGGAAGTTTTTTTTTAAGATTCTGTAGTTCCATTGCAGCTGATGCTTAACAGATTAGAGTGCTGATGTTGGGAAGCTCCACATTGGAACACTATATGATGTGAAGGACTACTGTTTTTCAACTCACTTTGTCAGTCACTGTAAAGAGGCTTTCATCTGAGGCTTCCATAAACACACACACATGCATACATGCTCACAATACAAACAACATCTGATTTTTTTCACTCTCTCTCTCTCTGGTTGTCTCGCTTTAGCACCATTTCTTTCTCTCTTTCTCTCTCTCTCTCTCTCTCTCTCTCTCTCTCTCTCTCTCTCTCTCTCTCTCTCTCTCTCTCTCTCTCTCTCTCTCTCTCTCTGTCTGTCTGTGCTTGTCTTCCCATCTGTCGGTCTGCCTGTCTGTCTCTTTGTCTGCCTGTCTTTCCCCTCACTCAATCACTTTCACTCCCTGGCTTGCATGCACACACACAAGCACATACACAAACACACACAATCACACACACACACACAAACACACACACACACACACACACACACACACACACACACACACACACACACACACACACACACACACACACACACACACACACACCACGCACAGTCTGTCATACGCTCACATCCGACACAGTAATTCTCCGGCTATCACTCTCCCCTCTGTCACCGCTTTGTGCCGTGCTCAATGGGAGAGTGGCACTGGTACGTCTGCTGGGGATGAGGAATGGCTGTCCTGTCCGGTGTGCTGCAGCACTGCACGGCACGGGAGAGTGGAGTGGAGAGTGGGATACACGCGTTGACGCGTCGGCAGCGGCCCCCGCCTGCTTGCTTGCCTTGCTCATCCTGCTCGCTGCATTTATGGCCTGTCAAGTGTCTGCGTCGGCCGCTACTATGCTCTGCTCTGCTCAGCTCAGCTCCGCAATGCTCCCCAGGAGGTACAGGGTGTAATTTCAGTTGGCGGCTGCTGTATTCTGGTGTGTGTGTGTGTGTGTGTGTGTGTGTGTGTGTGTGTGTGTGTGTGTGTGTGTGTGTGTGTGTGTGTGTGTGTGTGTGTGTGTGTGTGTGTGTGTGTGCCGGTGTGTGCACGCAAATCACTCACATTTGCAAGTGTGCTTGAACGAACATTTGCAAAGTGAGTGTGTGTGGCGTGCGTGTGTGTTAGTGCCGGTGTGTGCCCACAAAGCACTCCCGTTTGCAAGTGTGTTTGACCGAGCATTTGCAAGTGCTTGTGTGCATATTTGTGCACACATGCACACAAGTGAATATTTGTGTGTGTGTGTGTGTGTGTGTGTGTGTGTGTGTGTGTGTGTGTGTGTGTGTGTGTGTGTGTGTGTGTCGCGGTGTCGCTGACACTGCCAGTGAGCATTTAAACCATCAGGACAGCCGAGTTGCCAGCCGTTCGTTCACCTTCAACAAGCCGATGCAAGCGGAGAGCCAATATGAACTGTTGCCATCGCTGGAAGAAGTGAAGTCTTTTGAAGTTGCCCCCTTTTCTTCCCTCTCTATGTGGGAGGAGAGGAAGGCCCAGTTAATCAAATTCACAAGCGGGAATCACATTGTCTGAACCCCACTTGTCATGCATTACTCAACGCTGCGAATTAAGTCACCTTTTAAAGGTCGGACTAACTCGGATGAAAGATAAAAAGGTCTATGATGAAAGTACATGGATAAAAAGCCCTCGGGGCAAATACAGTACAGTGTTTCCCACAGAAATTTTGGAAACTATGGGGGGCAGCCGAGGTTTATTTTGTCCGGGGGGGGGGGGAGGGGGGCTTCTCACACGGGCCTTTTTTTGGGGGGGGGGGTGTATTCTTGCAGCGTAAATGCAAAACGGCAAAACAATGACTACAGTATGACATTGGCGCATGGAGAAACTGTAGGCCTGGGCCTATATTTCAGCCATTTATTTTGAGAAATAAGGCTACATAAGATTTTACCCATGACTTGTATAGTAGTACATTGTCATTGTCAAAAAATGCAGTACAGTGAATAATTTCTGTTTACAACACAGTTTCATTCGTCCCTCATGCAGGGGTCTGGGAAACAATAATAAAACAAAATAGGAGCAGAGATAAGAATTTAAGAGCACTGTGAAATTGTTAACGCATAGACAAAAAGGGTCTTAGAGGGTAGGCTATGCCTTTTCCCCCACACATATCTGTAGGCGTACACATTCTACATGAGGGGTGCTGGTCACAGGGCCAGTTTTTTCCAAATTCCTCCCATTAAAAGGGCTGAACAACATATTACACATTTATGTCTTCACATTCATTACACATTAATTTCTATATGCAGCCCCATGTCTCCTCTGCTGTGTCAAAGAAGGTCTGTCACCAAACTCATTNCAACTGTAAAANAAAGCCTAGGGAGTGTTCGTAAACTCATCCCAACTGTCCCTTCTCTGAAGGGTTTTTATATTGCTCTCCCAAACCCAAGTAAAGACTACAACAACTTGACTAGGCTTTTGATCCCTGTCTTTCAAAGCACTTGTGGTTCTCTCTATAGCAGGGGTGCCCAACCTTTTTTTAACCAAGATCTACTTTTGAAGTTGATGGTCTGCCGTGATCTACCAAGTCAAATTCAAGGATGTCAGTATGAAAATTTAAGACCACCATTTATTAATCACCATTATTATGAACAAAATGTTTTCAGTAGGCTACTATGGCCGTATCTTTTCAGTGTGTTTTTAAAGTGTGTTGAATAGCCTATCTTTACAGCAATGCAGCACTGATAGTATGCAGAGATAATTTCAGTCATACACAAGTCATAAACAACTGAAACAATTTCAAAATGATAAACATTTGGTATATAAAAGGCACATAGCCCTATTTCTAAAATATGATGAAGCATTATCATGCCTTCAGTGGTATAGGCTACAAATTAAAAAGGGCTCAGAAATTCACCATTTGTTATGGGTAAATAGTAGGCTACTATGAGAGAGAGAGAGAGAGAGAGAGAGAGAGAGAGAGAGAGAGACAGAGAGAGACAGAGAGAGAGAGAGAGCAATGAGAGAACTCATTGGATTGGTTAACACCCCTGTTAAGTGTGACTTCTTCTATGAAGGTTTTTTTTTCAGCTCTCTGACAGTAGCACAGCAAAGGCTTTCTATTGTGAGTTTGGCCAATCGTTTTGTCCACAACTGAAGCAAGAAACAGCACAAATTGAAGTGAATTCCATACATGTCAACAACTAACATTTCCCTTACACGCGGAACGCGATGTAAACGCAGTTAGCGATGATGCATGCGACTAGCGATTTGTACGAAGATCCTCGCATATCGGGCGTGTGTCATAACGCATCGTTGCGCACATGTTCTGTTACTCACCCGATGTTACACGTGTGCACACATGAATCAACTGTAATACCCTTACGGTCACTTCCTAATGCTTTCCCCTCATTCTGTGTTACCGTGGGACTACTTATCTAACCAATACAGAGTCTATAGGATGTATTTACTCCAGGAGGAAAATGCGAAGGAAATTCAAGTTTTTAACAAAAACGGATATCGTTAATTTTTTTTTTTTTTTTTTTTTTTTTTTTTTTACATTTTCGTAAACTATGGCGGCCAAATTTAAACTATGGCGGGCCGCCATAGTTTCCTCAATGTATGGGAAACACTGCAGTACAAAGATTTGGGAGGACACAGTGTGTGTGCAGAGGAGTTTTTTTTTTTTTTGCCTGCATTGACTGATGTAGATTTTTTTTTTTTTTTTTTAAACCGCAGTTTGGACTGGACAAGAAGAATTTCAAATCAAATTGGTATTTGATTGAATAGACCGGGGAAGATTTGACGGCTCCAAACGTGCTACCGTGCGTCTAAGAGGACCTCCAAGAAGGAGAAGAATGACTATACATACAGTGATATGCACATTAACGATCAATAAAACAGAGACTGAATAACCGTAATAATAATAATCAAGGACTAATTCTAATCATATTCTCCACCACTGTCAAGTGACAGTTATGATTAGATGCTTGATTTGGATATATTTTTTTTGTTTTCATTTATTTTGGAAGTGTTTGGTAATTCATTGTTTCATTAACTGATTGATTAATTAATTCATTTATTCTGTTTGGAATAATTGGCCTGTCAGTTGACCAGAGTGCCTCCCGCCCCATACTGGTCAGTGGGTGCAACAAGTGCCTGTAGCCACATGCTCAGAGCTCAAACGCAATTATCTCTAATCCTGTTTGCCGCTCACTCTGGCATACGGCTGGGGTTATTAGGTCTGTGTGTGTGTGTGTGTGTGTGTGTGTGTGTGTGTGTGTGTGTGTGTGTGTGTGTGTGTGTGTGTGTGTGGGGGGGTGTGGGTGAGAGAGAGAGAGACTTGTTTGTGTTGTGTTTGCTTGCCCCCGCTATGGGCAATCCACACAATTAAATGACCGGTTAAATAAGCAGCACAAACGATCTTGATTGTAATTGCGGACAACACTTGTGGCGCTCTCTCAAGTCCTGTAAGAAGGACTTGAGGCTTGTGAAGGGCTAGTGTTTGTACAACAGAAATGTGGATATGCTGTTGTGTCTAAGCATAAGCCGTGATTGTGGTTGATGAATATTAAGTTGTTATTTTCACCAAAGAGGATAAGCAGGATAGAGTTTTGTTTTTCTTCAGCTGACATCTGATTATTTAGCATTTAAGTCATTTGAATTTTGCAAAGGAATCCATTCCCCTCGATAGTGCTGACATTAAGGCCTGTTTAGTGAGTCACAAATCGTGCATCAGCTGCTAAGCAGCAGCGTGCAAAGATGTGCACTAGATTCATTACACAGGAAGAACCTCCTCAGCCTCATCAGATAATCAAAAGAGCAGACTCTGAAATGATGACTTGTTTCGTGCGAAGGCACAACAACCACTGTCGCTGACCTGACCACAACACTGTTTGTCACACAGCTCAGAGGACTTTAAAGTCTTTTCTTTCATCCAGCTCACAAGACTTTTATGGTCGTTTTTTTTGTTTTTGTTCTCATGTTAGCCGAATTGAAAGGATGTCATTGAGCTGGGGCCTTTGGGTAATTTGTCAGTGGGGGTGAGGGTGAGGGAGGGGGTGTTGGGATGCGACCGTGAAGGTCACATAGTATGGCACGTCGCACAGCCTGGGACAGCGGCACGACATCTCGCTGCACCGCACCGCAATAGCAATTTCCCATCAGCCATCCCCGACACGAGCGATCACGTCCCCTCCCATCGCGGACGGACGGCCGGTCGAAAGATTTCCCATAGTACTCAGCGCTGCTGCCGCTGCCGCCGCCCGCCGATCTGTCAAAGACGTCCTTCACAGTAGACTTTTTTCCCTTCCGTTTTTCTTTTTTCTTTTTTCTTCTCACTGTGGGCCTCTTTCTCTCTGTTGTTAAGGACTTGACAGCTGATTCTGAAGCGCGGCCCAGACACTTTTTTTTCTTTCCTCTGAGAAGAAGAAACGGTCTCTTTTTTCTTTTTTTCTCCCTTGCCTTCACCCTTCACGCCCACTGGGAAAGATTTCTGCATGGAGGGAGAGTCGCGTTTATTGGACTGGGCTATCTTTGGCCTGTCAATGCTCCCTGATATGTGTCTGCCTGAAGGTTAGATTAATTATGACCATTAGTCAGGCTTGTGTACCAATTAGGTGAAAGTTACCCTTTTGCCACACGCATTACACACACACACACACACACGCACACAGAGACACACTCACACAAGCCCTAGATGACTCCCAGGGCAATTTTTGGCAGTGGGACCAGGAATGTGGAAGCGTTTTCTTTTTAGGATCTGTGTGTGTGTGTGTGTGTGTGTGTGTGTGTGTGTGTGTGTGTGTGTGTGTGTGTGTGTGTGTGTGTGTGTGTGTGTGTGTGTGTGTGAGACGGGGGTATAAGGGGTGGTTTATGTCAGCTGAACCCTCCTCCTCCCTTCTTTTCTGGGCTCGTCTCGTCTCGGCTCAGGCAGGGTGGCTTGCTTGCCCTGGCTTGTCAGAGGCCCCGCGATGAGACGTGTCCGGTCCTCCTGTAATTACAACCCCTGCTCCCTCCTAAAACCTCCCAGGCGCGGCAGCGGAGAGGGGGAGGAGGAGGAGTGGAGAGAGTGTTGGAGGAGCAGCAGCAGAAGAGGTGTAGAGGGGTAGCGGAGAGCAGGTGTGGACGTTGGGTGGTGGTAGGGCGAGGAGAGGAGAGGAGGGGTGGAAAGGTGTGGAGAGAAGAAATGGGGGGTGCAGAGAAGAGGAAGAGGGGTGGAGGGCAACGAAAACGAGGGGGGCAGAGATGAGAGGAAGGGGTGAGGAGGAAGGGAGGAGGGGCAGCGGAGGGAAGAGGGAGGCAATGGAAAAGATAGGAGGGGTGGGGGTGTAGCAGAGAGAGAGGGGGGGGTGTAGAGGCGAAGAGGAGATTAGGGGAGAAGTGGAGAGGACGAGAAAGGTGGAAGGGATGAGAGGTGCGGAGAGGAGTAGTGGAGGTGTAATGGAGAGAGATAGAGGGCTGCACAATATCAAAAATGTATGGAAAGTGCGATATCAAGAGTGGTGATATGCATATCGCGAAAATGATTTAATTATTGCCAACAAGTAAAACATTCCAATCACTAGCTGAATATCAACAGATGCGCAACAAGCCCGCCGTGACCAAAGCCACATGGTATCTAACGGGTAAAAATGAGGTAGGCCTCATTACGAAGTAAATACCATTAATTGGGTAACAACAGGGTAACAGAGAAGATAGATGATTAGATGATTAGAAAATATGCAGTAGTTTTGTTGTAATTCTTGAGACATGTGTATTACGTAGTATTTACTTTGTAATTACCCCCTTTTACCCATTAGATACCATGTAACTGCTCTCTGTTACCCTGTTGTTATGCAAAAAGTACACAGTAATTACTGTACCGTACAGTAAAACGTTTCCTATTTTTCAAAATATTTTTTAGATATTGTTTTCGAGATATTGCATGCTATTATCGCATATCCATTTTTTGGTGATATCTGCATCCCTAATGAAACAGAGAGGAGGGGAGAAGTGGAGAGCTGGAGTGGAGGGGTAGAGAGGAGAGGAGAGTTGGGGTGGAGGGGTAGAGAGGAGTGGAGAGGTGTAGTAGTAGAAAAAGGTGGAGGGTAGAGGTAGAGAGGAGGGCAGACGGGGACAGGTGGAGGGGAAGAGAGGAGGGGAGAGGTGGAGTGGAGTATAAAGGTGGAGGGGAAAGATGGAGAGGTGGAAGGGTAGAAAGGAGGGGAGAGGTGGAAAGGAGTACAAAGGTGGAGGGGTAGAGAGGAGGGGAGAGGTGGAGGGGTAGAGAGCCAGTCTCCACCAGGTGCTCCGTGCATGTCCAGGTGGCTGCTATAATAAGCTCGGGGTCTGGTGTGTGTGTGTGTGTGACGTGTGTGTGCGTGCGTTTGTGTGTGTGTCTGTGTGTGAGTGTGTGTGTGTGCGTGTGTGTGTGTGTGTGTGTGTGTGTGTGTGTGTGTGTGTGTGTGTGTGTGTGTGTGTGTGTGTGTGTGTGTGTGTGTGTGTGTGTGTGTGTGTGTGTGTGTGCACTTGCGTTGGCCTGCTGTTTCCCAGCCAGGTGGAGGCAGTGTTTCCCACAGAAATTTTGGAAACTATGGGGGCAGCCGGGGTTTTATTTTGTCCGGGGGGGGTGTGGGGGGGGGTTGGGTCTTCTCACACGGCCTTTTTTTTGGGGGGGGGGGGGGGGGGGGGTTGTATTCTTGCAACGTAAATGCAAAACGGCAAAACAATGACTACAGTATGACATTGGCGCATGGAGAAACTGTAGGCCTGGGCCTATATTTCAGCCATTTATATTTTGAGAAATAAGGCTACATAAGATTTTTCCCATGACTTGTATAATAGTAGTACAATAGTAGTACATTGTCATTGTCAAAAAATGCAGTACAGTGAATAATTTCTGTTTACAACACAGTTTCATTCGTCCCTCATGCAGGGGTCTGGAAAACAATAATAAAACAAAATAGGAGCAGAGATAAGAATTTAAGAGCACTGTGAAATTGTTAACGCATAGACAAAAAGGGTCTTAGAGGGTAGGCTATGCCTTTTCCCCCACACATATCTGTAGGCGTACACATTCTACATGAGGGGTGCTGGTCACAGGGCCAGTTTTTTTCCAAATTCCTCCCATTAAAAGGGCTGAACAACATATTACACATTTATGTCTATATTCACATTCATTACACATTAATTTCTATATGCAGCCCGATGTCTCCTCTGCTGTGTCAATGAAGGTCTGTCACCAAACTCATTACAACTGTAAAACAAAGCCTAGGGAGTGTTAGTAAACTCATCCCAACTGCCCCTTCTCTGAAGGTTTTTTATATTGCTCCCAAACCCAAGTAAACTACAACAACTTGACTAGGCTTTTGATCCCTGTCTTTCAAGCACTTGTGGTTCTCTCTATAGCAGGGGTGCCCAACCTTTTTTTAACCAAGATCTACTTTTGAAGTTGATGGTCTGCCGTGATCTACCAAGTCAAATTCAAGGATGTCAGTATGAAAATTTAAGACCACCATTCATTAATCACCATTATTATGAACAAAATGTTTTCAGTAGGCTACTATGGCCGTATCTTTTCAGTGTGTTTTTAAAGTGTGTTGAATAGCCCATCTTTACAAAGCAATGCAGCACTGATAGTATGCAGAGATAATTTCAGTCATACACAAGTCATAAACAACTGAAACAATTTCAAAATGATAAACATTTGGTATATAAAAGGCACATAGGCCCTATTTCTAAAATATGATGAAGCATTATCATGCCTTCAGTGGTATAGGCTACAAATTAAAAAGGGCTCAGAAATTCACCATTTGTTATGGGTAAATAGTAGGCTACTATGAGAGAGAGAGAGAGAGAGAGAGAGAGAGAGAGAGAGAGAGAGAGAGAGAGAGAGAGAGAGAGAGAGAGAGAGAGCAATGAGAGAACTCATTGGATTGGTTAACACCCCTGTTAAGTGTGACTTCTTCTATGAAGGGTTTTTTTTTTCAGCTCTCTGGGACAGTAGCACAGCAAAGGCTTTATTGTGAGTTTGGCCAATCGTTTTGTCCACAACTGAAGCAAGAAACAGCACAAATTGAAGTGAATTCCATACATGTCAACAACTAACATTTCCCTTACACGCGGCACGCGATGTAAACGCAGTTAGCGATGATGCATGCGACTAGCGATTTGGACGAAGATCCTCGCATATCGGCGTGTCATAACGCATCGTTGCGCACATGTTCTGTTACTCACCCGATGTTACACGTGTGCACACATGAATCAACTGTAATGCTTTCCCCTCATTCTGTGTTACCGTGGGACTACTTATCTAACCAATACAGAGTCTATAGGATGTATTTGTATTTACTCCAGGAGGAAAATGCGAAGGAAATTCAAAATCGTAATTCAAATCGTTTTAACAAAAACGGATATCGTTAAAAAAAAAAAAAAAAAGTAAAAAAAAAAAAAAAATTTTTTTTTTTTTTTTTTTTTTTACATTTTCGTAAACTATGGCGGCCAAATTTAAACTATGGCGGGCCGCCATAGTTTCCTCAATGTATGGGAAACACTGGGAGGTCTGCTGTCTGTATGGTCTACATGGGGGATGACACACAGCTCAGGCTTCAGGCACCCTGTCTTTTGGAAAGAGGGTGTGTGTGTGTGTGTGTGTGTGTGTGTGTGTGTGTGTGTGTGTGTGTGTGTGTGTGTGTGTGTGTGTGTGTGTGTGTGTGTGTGTGTGTGTGTGTGTGTGTGTGTGTGTGTGTGTGTGTGTGTGTGTGTGTGTGCGCGCGCGCGTGTGTGTGGGGGGGGGGTGATTGTGTAGGAGGGGGAGGGATATGGAGATGGTGTCAAATCTTGGGCAACAGATCCTGTAAAACAGATGGGAGTGTGACATGAGTGCAGATATGAAAGGGAAGTGGGAGCCTGTGTGTGTGTGTGTGTGTGTGTGTGTCTGTGTCTGTGTCTGTGTCTGTGTCTGTGTCTAGGTGTCTCTGTGTGTGTAAATCGCATGCGTCTGTGTCTGGATAGAATATGAAAGCAGGATGTGGGTTCAACGCATGATCATGAGCATGACATTGGGGCTGTGCACGCATCATTTGCACGCCATTGCCACCACAGAGGGGAAATCAGAACTCTGCCTGTCTGTCTGTCTGTCTGTCTGCCAGCAATGTGTATTATAGTCACCAATTGTGACCGACTACAAGTGTATGTCGCAAGTGTATGTTCTCACGGCCACAGCTTGCACCCGTGAACCACGTTCTAGTTGGCACGATATGTTGTGGTTTATTTTGATTGTGAAAAAATCAGGAAGTGCGCTAAACGCCTTCTAATAGACCAACGCGACACTAGGTGCTTCACTTCAACGATGAATAAACTCGAAGTTGAAAGATATAGTAGCCTGAAAATGGAAGCACTCATCAGATTGCTTTTGAGAGCAAGAGAGCCACTTGCATGTTTTTTTTTTTGCCTCGCTGCTGAGGCGGAGGGGAGAACTCTCGTTTGCCCTTTATTAGTGTATGAAGTCGTATGGTTTATATGCCCATACTTATCAGTGATGGTTATCAGATCAGCTGTTGTTGATGTGAGAGAAATAGCCGAGCTTCTATCAGTTAGGTTGACGCGGTTTGCGCTGCAACCCTGTTTGCTTGCACGTCATATAATTTTAGCTGCGTGTTATATGCCGACAGCTCATAATATTTCATTGTTCATGATGGCTTGCGCATGCCCTGATGAAAGCATGTTCACATTTCAGTCATTTTCGCAGCTTTTTGTAAACAGGACGAGGTTTGTGTGACTGAGCGACGAGACGGTGAAACGGTACAGTGTCGTACTAAACTATATTGCTCCTCAGCCTAACGGCTGTGAGAAAGTGGCCACAGTGAGAGACACAGTGTGAGTTCTGCAACTTCCAATAGCAAGAGGTGTGTGTGTGTGTATGTGTGTGTGTTTGTGCGTGCGTGTGTGTGTGCGCTTTTGCGTGCGTGCGCATTTGCTTGCCCGCTGGTGAGCCACATACAGTACATACACCCTCATAACACACACACACATTCACAGGAAGCACTCTGTGTGTGGTGAGCATGGTAGACACATGCACTGGTCAGAGGCAGACAAAACATTTCCACTCTGTGTGTATGTGTGTGTGTCTGAGTCTGTGTGTGTGTGTGTGTGTGTGTGTGTGTGTGTGTGTGTGTGAGTCTGTGTGTGTCTGTCTGTGTCTGTGTGTGTCTGAGTCTCTGTGTGTGTGTGTATGTGTGTGTGTGTGTGTCTGTGCGTGTCCGTGCGTCTGATTCAGCAGCGGCAGCAGAAGCGGTGTGTGGGCCATAAGTCATACAGGGAAACAATGAGGCCTGGCATGTCGTGCTGTCACAGGGGACACACACTCACGCTTCCCTGCTGCCATGCAGCACGAGGAAGAAAGGAGAAGAAGAGAGGGCTATGCAATATGTCATTTTGTGTGTGTGTGTGTGTGTGCGTGCGTGTGTGTGTGTGTGTGTGTGTGTGTGTGCGTGTGCGTGTGCGTGTGTGTGTGTGTGTGTGTGTGTGTGTGTGTGTGTGTGTGAACTCTGATGGTGTGTGTCAGAGTACAAGTGTGTGTTCACTTATGGCGTTTTTGTGTGACTGTGTGTGTTCATATACATGTGTGTATGCGTGTAGGACTAGGAACTCTGGCACGCTTCCAAGTACAAATGTGTGTTCCTCAATAAGGTTTTGAGACTGTGTGCACACGCGCATACAATAGTTCCTTGTGTGTACATAGTTGTGTGTGTGTGTGTGTGTGTGTGTGTGTGTGTGTGTGTGTGTGTGTGTGTGTGTGTGTGTGTGTGTGTGTGTGTGTGTGTGTGTGCGCGTGTGTGCACGCATGCGTCCACTCTGTCTGTTCCTTTCTCTCTGCATAATTTACGGCGATTTTCCACACTGCCTCAGCACATTGTCCATGCCATAGGAGCGGGCGGGCAGGCAGGCAGCCGCTACAAAATCTGTACATTCGGCTCTTTTTAACCACAACATTGTACCCTCACCCTTTTCCGGACCGTGATGCACAGGCACGCACACATTTGTATTGCTATCTTTATGGGACCCACCCCCCCATTATAGTAATACGGTATGGCTAATTCATACCATGTCAAGGTTAAACCCATCCCTAACCTGGCAGTAAAGCAATGTCTTGGCACTATTTTAGGTTTTATCATGACACAAACAAGACAAAAGCACACTTGGATTAGTGGATACTACAATTTGGTCCCCAGAAAGGACCTCCTTTTTGATTTTTTTTGTGACACCAGGACACACGCACGCACGCACACACACACACACACACACACACACACACACACACACACACACACACACACACACACACACACACACACACACACACACACACACACACACACACACACACACACACACAGTCACCTCCACCCGCCCGCCACCCCACCATATAATACCCCATCCAGGCTGGTTCCTATAATGTGACAGAGGAGGTGGAAGAAGAGGAGGAGGAGGATGTCTGGGGTTCTAGGGTGTCGCAGAAAGCAAAGCGGTGCCTTGCCAAGCCCCCCCATCTGGTTGCGAGAGATTTGGTTCCTGCCTGCCACCCCACCTACTCCTCTACCCTACGCCCCACCACCACCACCACCACCTCCTCTCTAATCTCCTTCTGCTCTGACAGCCCAGAAGGTTTGGGGAGATGTCTGCCAGGAGGAAAGGAAAGGAGGAAGGGATAGGAAAGGAAAGGATGGGGAAAGTCAAGGAAGCGAAAGGGTACGAAAGATAGGAAGGAGATGAATGCCAGAAGTCAAATGAAAGGAGGAAGGGAGGAAGGACAGGAGGAAGGGAAGAAGGAAAGCAAAGGAGAGGATAGGATGGGAGAGGAAAGGATAAAGGAAGAAAAGGAAGGAGAGGAGAGGAGAGGAAGAGAATGGCTCCTGCTGCCTTCACGGATGGGGGATATGCAAAGCTGCTACGTTGGGAAGGCTCCAAAGCAGCGTGGCAAAGGAGGAGGAATATAGTGTGTGTGTGTGTGTGTGTGTGTGTGTGTGTGTGTGTGTGTGTGTGTGTGTGTGTGTGTGTGTGTGTGTGTGTGTGTGTGTGTGTGTGTGTGTGTGTGTGTGTGTGTGTGTCTGATGTGCCACTTAACTGTTTGCGGATATGGATGTGGACGTGTTTTGCCTTGAGTTTATTTTGCGACATGCTGGGAGCCTTGTTAAATGTGTTTAAAGAATGTGTGGTTTGTGTGTGTGTGTGCGCGCATGTGTGTCTGCAATGTGTGTGGTCGGTTGTGTTAGCGTAGCTTTTGCTTGAGGTTTTGGATTAAGAGTTTGATTGACAGCGCCCGAGATGGTGGAAACAAGCTCTCCTTGGCCGTTGGCTGAAGTACAAGAACAGTGTGTGTGTGTGTGTGTGTGTGTGTGTGTGTGTGTGTGCGTGTGCGTGTGTGTGTGTGTGTGTGGTGCTCTCTCTGTATGTGTATCCCTGTCTGTCTGATGTCAGGTTGAGAGAATGTGAACTCCTTGCCCCTGAACAAAGACGAGCAAGACTCTCTCTCTCTTGTCTGAATGTGAACCCAAATCACCCCCACCTCTCGCTACCACCCTGTAATTGAAGCCGGATCTGTTCTGGCTGGACTTTGCAACTTCTTGTTCTTGTTCCAGTAGCCTCTCTCAACTCAACAGATTGTCCTCGTCTCGTCTCGTCTCGTCTCGTCTCGTCTCGTCTCGTCTCGTCTCGTCTCGTCTCGTCTCGTCTCGTCTCGTCTCGTCTCGTCTCGTCTCGTCTCCTCTCGTCTCTTCTCGTCTCCTCTCGTCTCCTCTCCTTTCCACTCCTCACCCCACCCCACCCCACCTCCATCCCATCCTGCTTCCAAACGCTAACAAAGGTCTCCCATGTCCTCCTCAATCACTCTCCATCCTGCCCTCAAAGCTAACAAGCTAACAACATACCTCCATGTCCTCCTCTCCTCAGTCTACTCCACTGAACTCCACTGACCTCCAACCAAACCCAACCCAACCACCCCAAACTTGCCCTCAAAGCTAACAATATGCCTCCGCGCCCTCCTCCTCTCCCCAGCCAACTCCACTCAAACTTTCACCACTTCCACCCTGCCCTGAAAGCGAACATGCCTCCATGTTCTCCTCACACACCTCTACTCCACCTCTTCATGCTGTCCTTTAAAGCTGACAACATGTCTCTGGGTTGACCCCATCCACACGCCCCACCCAACCCCTTCCATCCTGTCCTCAACGCTAACATCTGGATCCACCTTACCCCACTAAACCCCAACCCAGCACCACCTTCATCCTGAACTAAAAGCTAACAACATGCCTATTGGTAGACACCTCCCCACCCATCCATTCCACCACCACCTCCATCCTGCCTTGAAAGCTCACAGGCCTCTCCTCCCTCGCCTTGAACTCCCACTCCCGCACTACCTCCATCCTTCCCTCAAAAACTAAAAACACAACACTCCACTCCACCACTTCCACTCTGAACTGAAAGCTAACAACATGCCCCCTGGACCTCACCTTTAGAGTCGTCATCCACCCTCTCCCCCCTCCCCAACACCACCTCCACCCTGCCCCTGAAAGCCTTTCACTTCATTAGCTAGCTAGCCATCTAGCTAGCTCCCCATGCAGTGTGCGCAGCTCTACTCAAGCGCGGCACAGGAGGAGTACAAGCGGGCCCTGTGGGGGGAAATGTTTCCTAGGAACACATGTACCGTGTTCCCGATCTGAACAATAAACAAGTGCAAGCCAGGGGCGGCTGGGGCGGCCAGGGAGAGGAGAAGAGCTGTAGGGAAGAGAGGAAGGGAGGGGAGCAGACACTGGGTGCATTCCAATATGCAACCTTGCGTCCTCCACTTGTGCTTGTGGCCTTGTACCAGGAAGTAATATGTCGTGATGACATCACTGACAACAGCAATATTTTGCAAAAGCTCAATTGTAAAGTCATTTTCTCATTTGCAAACTGGATGGTGAATGAAGAATAGTCCCCCCAGCTTTGTTGTAGCTAGGCCTTACAGCAGAGAAGCTTAATTGTTTTCTCCACGGAGGTGGGGCATCAGCAAAACATGAGGCCACAAGCACAAGTGGAGGACGCAAGGTTGCATATTGAAACACACCCACGGACTATGAAGCCGATGCAGAAGGGGAAACGCAAAATCAAACAGGGTGGCTGGTGGACGGATGGAGAGGAAGTGACTTGCTGAGAAAAGTGGGGCGGAAAGGAAGAAAATCACTGGTGTCTGTCGGTCTTGCTTGGCTAATTGTTTACATCTGGTTTGGATGTGGATGAAAGAAGCCTCAAGCCAGGCCCTTTTTTTGATTAGTTTAGATGTTCCGGGTACTGTGTGTGTGTGTGTGTGTGTGTGTGTGTGTGTGTGTGTGTGTGTGTGTGTGTGTGTGTGTGTGTGTGTGTGTGTGTGTGTGTGTGTGTGTGTGTGTGTGTGTGTGTGTGTGTGTGTGCGCGCACGCGCGTGCCCTGAGTGACACTGCTTTCAGAACTCCATTGAGGCCATTCAGTCTATTGCAGAGGCCAGGCTAAGAAAGTGAAAGTCCCCTGAGAGCAAGGGTAGGCTGCACACGGAGTGGAAGAGACCCAATTTCTACCAGAAAAAGAAGAGTCTTTAATGTGAGTAAGAACAGTGCAACTTGTGGCTTTTCTCCATATTTTCTGGGCTGTGACGATACACTCAACACACGATTCAGTTCCTTACATCACATACAGTAGCCTATCGTGAATCTGACTATCATGATTTCTTGGTTCGATTCAATATCGTTACAGCCCTACCCGCAATGAAAGTAAAAGTGCTGTTATGTAATGGGTCTCTCTCATGTGACAACAGACAACTGAATGTGAAACTTAGAGACCCCACTGTTTTCTATGGAAACCCTTCAAATCACAACTTGTTTTGGCATAATTATGAGAAGCAGATTCCTTCTGGCTTTTAGCTCAACACAGGTTGCTATTGTCATGATCTCAATAACATGGCTAAAGAGATGGGCTAATTAGTAGCAGCTGGGTCAGTGACTGGGCTGCAACAAGGACATGGCAGCACCAGCTTACCAAAATCAAGCAGAAAGTGAATAAGAGTGTCTAGTTTCAGAATTGGGAGGGGAAAAAAAAGAAAAACGTATCACAACGGGTTCGCACTCAGCGCATGGTAACAGAAAACGTATGATCACATGGGTGGCATTCAATGTGTTAAATATGCCCCACACGTAACGTAATGTGCCACCAAAAACTCATGCTAATGGAGATCTTTAAGTCTGCAGCCCTTCATCCGTAATATTTTTTTTGTTACACACACACACACACACACACACACACACACACACACACACACACACACACACACACACACACACACACACACACACACACACACACACACACACACACACACACACACACACTAGTGGTGTCAACAATGACCGATTCTGCGATCCGAATCGATGCGGGGCATGGACGATCCAGAATCGATCCGGGAAGTTCCAGAATTGATCCGGCAATTTTTTTAAGTTTCAATTACTTCCATGAATGTTAAATTAAATAAAAGCACTTCAAAACATTGCAAGACTGATTCAGACTGAAACAGAAAACGGCCAATAAATTGTTGATCAGTATCTGACTACTTGTATTGCCTCATCATGGCTGATTAAACATTTGCTTTGCGTTCAGTAGAAATGTAATGCATTGCAATGCATTGTAGAATTGAATCGGATCGTATCAGATCGGATTGGATCTAATAGAATCGAATCGAATCGAATCTACTACCTCCCGAATCATGATCGAATCGGATCGTGAGGGCATTGCCGATCCACACCACTAACACACACACACACACACACACACAGACACACACACACACACACACACACACACACACACACACACACACACACACACACACACACACACACACACACACACACACACACACACACACACACACACACACACACAGACTTTGTTCATTAAAGAAATAAAGCCATCCCTCAGAAGCTGCTGAATTAAAAAGGTGTGCTGCAAATATGCACCTCATTCTCTCCTCCAGCCGCCTGGTCTTCTGGGCCCACTCCATTCTATCCAAGGGCATCCCAGAGGACTCCACAGACGGAGGTGTTGGAGACGCCACTCGTTTGATTGGGTCCTCTGGTGCCAGCTCAATCTATTTTCTCTCTTCTCACTTCTCGCACTTCATCTTATCGCCTCTCCGCTCCTCTCCCTATTTTGTCATATCCTCTCGTCTCTTCTCCTCTCCTCCCCTCTCCTCCCCTTTTCTCTTCTCTCCTTCCTCTCCTCCCCTCCCCTTTTCTCTTCTCTCCTTCCTCTCCTCTCCTCTTATCTCACGTTATCTCCTCTCTTCTCTCCTCTCCTCCCCTAAACCTCTCTTCTCCTCTCCTGCCCTCTCCTCCCCTCCCCTTTTCTCTTCTCTCCTTCCTCTCCTCTCCTCTTCTGTCACGTTATCTCCCCATCCTCTCCTCTCCTCTCCTCTCCTCTCATCCCCATCCTCTCCTCTCCCCTCCCCTCCCCTCCCCTCATCTCCCTTCCCCCTATACAACACAGCACGGCCCGGCATGGCCTGACGTCACTAGGGACGGCCATCATCAGGATGCTTAATTAGCCGCCCCTGTCCTCGTGGAGGGGGTGGGAGTGGAGCGGAGCGGGTAGTAGGTGGTGGGCTGCGTGCGAACGGCACAGTGTGGTGCGGCGCAGGCTCGCTGGCTGGCTGGCTGGCTGGCTGTGCAGAAGGTGTGTAAACACTGGTAATTGCTTTTGGATGGGGGTTGGTATTTTGCGGTGGAACTCTCTTCTCCCTCCTCTTCTTCTCCTTTGTTGCCTGAATGCACACACAGGCGCGTGCAGGCCCGGCAACAGAGGGGGGCAAAGGGGTATGTTGTCCTGGGCCCAGACAGATAGGGGGCCCAGAATTGGGACCCCATTACATTCTATGTATTGGGTAGGGGGCCCTTTCAGGTGACTTTGTCCTGGGCCCAGCGAAAGCTGTCAGCGGCCCTGGACGCGTGTATGCACATGCACACGGAGGGGCACCAATCTGAGGACAGACTGTGTGGGGCGAGAGTAGACTTCTCTACTTGTGGAAATTTATGGAAACGCAGCTCAATTTCCGTTCAGCTTGTGTTTTGTTTGCATTGATTTGTCCTCTCGTACTCTTAATTCTCTACTCGCTTTTTCCCCCTCCACTTCCTCCCTCCACTCTCTTGTTCTGTATAACTAACCTTTATTTTGTGTCTGTTAGTCGCAGCGTATTGATATTGTGGTGAGACTCATTGAGTGTGGCGGTGGCTCTCTCTTTCTCTCTCTGGCTTGTGATAATACTGCTGGAGTTGTATTTGCTGGGCTGGTGTTTCACCTGTTATAAATTGCAGTCGTATCAGGTTTTTACCTCCTGGTTTTGTCAGATTGCTGAGTTGGCGTTGTTTTTTCTTCATCCCCACCCGCTCTCATTGTCTCAGACTTTCATCCCAAGATTCTATTATGCACTGGAACTCTGGCAACGGGCCGGTAACTTGGCCACTCGTAGTTTTTTAAACAATGTTTTCATTTCTACCTATAATATTATGATTTCTGTCTGTCCTTTTTATATATTGGAAAAAATGATTTTCAAAGCTATCCCCTGTATCCTTGAATAAAATGTAAACATGTAAACTGTGTTCCTACTCAACACTCACCACACCTTTATGGATTCATACATTGCCATATTGTATATCTTGCTCCTGTGGTTTGAACAGCATCATAATTTAAGTCAACTCACATTAAACACAGAGACAACTGGTAATTGAGAGCTTTAAAAAAAGAAGTAGTCTCTGAATAAGTTAATATTGAAAGGATATCTCAGCAAAAAAGAAATTAAGATTTCAAAGCCACGGTCCATATCTCTGGCTGAACAAAAAAAAGATCACCTCACCTTCTCAGCTTATTTCTATGTCTCTGTTTCTGTGTCATAAAAAGTAGTAATAACCTTGCACTTGCTATCTGAACAGCGTAATTAGTTTAGCTGTTTCCTATTAAACACACTAAGGCAGCTCTTAATTCAGAGCATGAATATGCAGTGACATTTAGCAAGTGTAGAAACGTCTCGAGCTAATAAATATTGGCCTGCCCGTGTCTCACCTTTTGTCTGCTATCTTCATGAACATTCAGAGGAGCTAGTCCCCAGAAAAGGTTAATATTTTCACGTTATCGCAGAAGAATAAATGAACGCCGGCAACTTTCAAATTGCTTATCTTATCTTTTTCAAGTCCTCTGGGCTCTGTTTGAGCCTATCCGTGTCAGCGGTAACAAACATAGTCCATCTGATTGCCCAGGGGACGTGTCTGCTGTCACAGCCTTCACTCAGACGTAGATGGTTAATGTCAGCCATGAAAGTTGCTGTGCGGAGCGCAGAGCAAGCTACCTCTTCCCTCCCTCCTGTTGTCAGCATGCAGACCTCTCACTGTAGTTTCACATTCACTAGGACAGTGCCGGATGTTTATTGCCTTTGCCATGCAGGCCACATTTATTTGTCAGCAAGTGTTAGCCTGCCTGCCTGTGTGTCTGTCTGTCTCTCTCTCCGGTTGTTCGTCACCAAAATAACAAAAATGTTGGTGTTGTCACTGTCTGACGGTGATGGAAAAATTGTGAGTTTGGTGATGAGCACTGACTCAGTGAGTGATGGGGGTAGAAGAAAACCAAAATGTCCCAATATTTAAGCAAACACTGTGATTCTAGCCCCTTCACACAATGATGCACAGTACGACTCCTCAGAGTCTGTGTGCGATTGAACTGCAGTCTCCATTCACCCTCAGACTTGCAGGTCAGGGGTCAGTTGTCCCAGGCCCAGGGAGATGGGAGCCCAGAATAGGGAACCCAGTTGTCGGTACCTTGTACGCATTGGAGGTGGGGGTGCCCTTTCAAATGACTTTGTCCTGGCCCTAGTCAAAAAGCTGTCAGTGTCCCTGTATCCATCCATTGCCAGAGTCCCAGGTCTGGAGTCAGGTATTTGGATGGTGTGTGTGTGTGTGTGTGTCTGTGTCTGTGTCTGTGTGTGTATGTGTGTCTGTGTCTGTGTCTGTGTGTGTATGTGTGTGTGTGTGTGTGTGTGTGTGTGACACCACTTTGGTTTTTGCACTCTGCTGTTATGAGGCCAGGCTGTGGAGACTTGAAAGCTTGATGATGTGGTGCTACTTCCATTGTGTGTGGGAGTTGCTTTGTTTTTTTTACGTCCAAGTGCCACAAAACAGGGACCTCCCAAAATGTATCATCTGAGTCTCACTGTCCTGAACCAAAAGCTCAAAAGTGAGCTCATGTCTGAGGAAGGCTTGAGTGGCCCGAAATGCCACTACTGTAACAAAATTGAATAGAAAAGGGAGCAAAACACCAGGTGAAGCTGGCTTTTTTTTCTTTTCATTCAGCTGAAAAGGGACACGTCAGTCTCACCTACAATCTCTTCTGCAAACATCACACACACACACACACACACACACACACACACACACACACACACACACACACACACACACACACACACACACACACACACACACACACACACACACACAGCGCAGCTTAAGCCGTTTTTTTTATGTCCTTTGCTTACCACCCCCTCAGATGTTTGGTTTACAGACACACCTTGGTCAGCTTCAGCAGTAAGTCCTCTATTGTCACCATCCTATCCAGTGTGTTCTGTGATGACACTCTTGTCAGTCAGTCAGTAGGACTGTGTGTACATAACGGCATGCGGTCACTGTTCCCTGCTGGAATATCCCCTTCTTTCTCTCCTCCTGTGGTAAGCAGGCAGGCAGCAAACAAACAAATGTTTTTTTTGCCCAGACACGAGACGTCTTATCTCTCCTCAGCTCTCCTCTGCTGCTTCTGGTAAGGTCAATAATGGGTCACGAAGCAGTATTGTGTGGAGTATTGTGGCATTGCACACACACACACACACACACACACACACACACACACACACACACACACACACACACACACACACACACACACACACACACACACACACACACACACACAATCATGTGTGGAGAATTTTACACACACACACACACACACACACACTTGCATACACACACACACACATGCATACCAGTGCTGTGTAGAAAAGGCTAGTCAGAGAGAGATCCGTATCCTCTTACTAGGAGCGCATCAATGGGCTGGCATTGTCTTGTTCTGGGCAGTTACCCGAGCCAAGCCTCATGGCCTGTGTACACAGATACAGATCTATAGCGCTGTTATTAATATAAGCAGAGAGGGGGCACTCAACTCTACCCACCACCTCCGTCTTAGCCGCGTGCGTGTGTGTGTGTGTGTGTGTGTGACGGTGTGTGTATTTGTGTCTATGTGTACACGTGGTGCTCTTATGTGTGTGTGTGTGTGTGTGTGTCGGTGTGTGTCTGCGAGTATATGTGTGTGCGAGCGAGTGTGTCCGTGCGTGTGTCTGAGACCTAAAGAGGCCTGTTAACCCTGTCTACTTATCTGGGATTAGGGGTGAAGCCCGGTGTTAGTTTAGCTAGTTGTAGCCTGTTTAGCTTTTGAGTGCTGTGGGTCTACTACTCTACTGCTACGCCATGTAGACTCGGAACAAGGTGAAGCCTGTGCTTTGTTTCCACTCCTCCTCTCTCGTTCTCTCAGCATCTAGACCAGTGTTTCTCAACAGGGGTGCCGGGGCACCCTGGGGTGCCGCTGGACCCCTTCAGGGGTGCCGCGGAAACGTGGCTGATAACTAAAATTATGTAATATGATACATATTTATCTAAACTGATAAGTTAATGCTAGTCAGTGGAATCTTTCATCTGCCATTTACGCAAAATAAAGTAAATATAGGTCATTCCAGCTAGTTGTAACTTCGAACGTAGGTCGTGTGGCGTTTCCAAATGTGTTACTTTTCTAAGCTTGTGAAGTATCGGATGCGATGCCATGTTACGGCTTGTTGGTTTGGGGTGCCTTGACATTTTTCATGAATTGAAAGGGTGCCTCGCCTTAAAAAAGGTTGAGAAACACTGATATAGAAAGAACCATTCCTGCTTTAGCGTGTGTGTGTGTGTGTGTGTGTGTGTGTGTGTGTGTGTGTGTGTGTGTGTGTGTGTGTGTGTGTGTGTGTGTGTGTGTGTGTGTGTGTGTGTGTGTGTGTGTGTGTGTGTTAATGTGTGCACGGGTGTGTGTGCGTGCAAGTGAGCAAATGTGTCTTCCTTAGGAATTACTAGGATTTCGTGTGTGTGCATGTGTGCGTGCGTTTGTGTGTGCGTTTGTGTTTCCACCTGAAATTTCAGCACAAATGTCCCCGTTATGATGGGATAAAAGAGGACAAAAGCACAGATTTTGTGAGCTGCACATTGGGATTGGGTGTACACATGAGTGTACTTGTGTGTGAGTGAGTGTTTGAGAGAGACAGAGAGAAAAGGAAGAGGAGGAATGTGTGCATATATGCACACGCTGGCACTCCCTGTCCTATTCTCTTCCTGAAACACACATACCGTATGTATTTTCTCATTCTCTCTCTCTCTTTCCGTTTAAGTGGTATCCCCTCCTCCCACCTCCGTTTTAGTGGTATTTTTTTGTCCTTTCCATCTCTCTCTCTCTGTCTCTCTCTCTCTCTCTCTCTCTCTCTCTCTCTCTCTCTCTCTCTCTCTCTCTCTCTCTCTCTCTCTCTCTCTCTCGCTCCTCTTTGTCTCTCTTCTTTTTTCTCTCACCTCCCTCTCTCCCCAACCTCTAATGAAACACCTTGTGCTCCGGGAGTTTTAATTATTTCTCCTTGCATTGTACTTTGGCTCGGACCGACGGGGATGAATTTGAATGCTGTTAATAGGCGCCATCCCAGTGGTGCTGTAAAAAAAAACGGCACACAGCAACGACTCTTTAATGAGTTAGGACACTAAGTGGGGCTCGACTGGCTGGCTGGCTGGTTTACTGTGCTGTGTTCTGCCTGTGTTGTGCCTGTGCTGTGCCTGTGCCTGTGCCGTGCCGTGCCGTGCCGTGCCGTGCCGTGCCGTGCTGTGCCGTGCTGTGCCGTGCTGTGCTGCTAAGGTCGTGTGGGCTATGCTCATTCAGTTTTCAGAGACGCCATGCTGTTGGTGCTGTGGTGCTGTAAAAAAAAGGCACACAGCGCCACTCTTAAATGAGTTAGAACACTAAGTGGGGCCCGGCTGGCTAACTATGCTGTGGGGTGTTGTGCTGTGCCCCTGCTGTGCTGTGCTGTTAAGGTCGTGTAGGCTTGCTCATTCAGTTTTCAGAGACGCCGTCCCATTGGTGCTGTAGTGCTGTGCTGCTGTAAAAAAGGCACCACTAGCACCACTCTTAAATGAGTTAGGACACTAAGTGGGACTGACTGGTCGGTTGGCTGGCTAACTATTCTGTGTTGTACCTGTGCTGTGCTGTGCTGCTAAGGTCGTGTGGGCTTGCTCAGTCAGTGTTCAGAGACGCCGTCCAATTGTTGCTGTGGTGCTGTAAAAAAGGCACCACAGCACCATCTCTTAAATGAGTTAGAACACTAAGTGGGGTTCAACTGACTGGCCTGTAGGCTGCCTAACTATTCCGTGTTTTACCGCTGCTGTGCTGTGCTGTTCTGTGCCGTGCCGTGCTGTGCTGCTAAGGTCGTGTGCGCTTGCTCATTCAGTTTTCAGAGAAGCCATCCCATTGGTGCTGCAAAAAGGCAGGCATCACTCTTTGAGTTAGGACACTAAATAGGGGCTGGTTAGCTAACTAGGCTTTTTGCAGAACTCTGCCGTGCCGTGCGCCGTGTGGGCTCCTTCGTTCCATTTTTAAAGACGGGTGTCCCAGTGGACCGACACACAGCGCCACACTAAGTGGGGGATGGCTGACTGGCTAACTATGCTTTGCTGCACTGAGCAACTGCTGCACAATGTGCTGGGCTGTGCTGCATAAGGTCGCATGGGCTCCGTTTTAAAAAGACGCCATTGCAGTGGAAAGCACACTACGCCACTATTTAATGAGTTGGGTCACTAAATGGGGGTCTGCCTGCCTGCCTACCTGCTTGCTTATCCTATGCTGTGTAGCCGGTGGGGGTTGACTGCCTGACTGCCAGTCTATTCTATGTGGTGCTGTGTCGTGCTGTGCAGAGTTTCGTGTGGGCTTGCTTGCTCATTTTGAAAGGCGTGTGCTTCAGGTGAGGTCATCTTGATAAGAGAGGGGGATTGCCACATTCTTGCATGCGGCTCTGTGTCCAAGGGGCACACACACACACACACACAGGCGCACACACACACAGACATAGACAATTGAGTTCAAACATTCACAGACTGCACACCGAAACGTGTGCGCACGCACACACACACACACACACACACACACACACACACACACACAGACAATTGAGCTCAAACATTCACAGACCCCCCCACACACACACGCCATCAGATATGCATAAACTAACACCAAAGCGTGTGCATGGACACACACACACATGCACACACACACACACACACACACGCACACGCACACACACACACAGACAATTGAGTTCAAACATTCACACTCACACACACACACACACACACACAGCGCAAGAGGGAGGGGGAGAAGGGGGCGTGCTCTCACACCAGGTATTTTATCACATCAAACAAGCCTCGGATGGGGCTGCCAGAGGCTAACCATGCTGTTTTCAAGATCCCCTTCTTTATTAAGAAGTGTGTGTGTGCATGCATGTGTGTGTGTGCCTGTGCGCGTGAGTGTGCGCATGCACGTGCGTGCATTTGTGCGTGCGTGTGTGTGTGTGTGCGCGCGCCGCATGTGCGTGCGTGCGTGCGTGCGTGTGTGTGTGTGCGTGTCTCAGAGAAGTGAGCGTTCAGGAGCAGGCAAGCTGCAGCCGATTAAGCTGCTTTAAATGGATGCTTCACACCTCCTTTCATCGCCGATAAAATGGCAGAGATGGTGGAGTGTGTGTGTGTGTGTGTGTTATGTGCGTGTGTGTGTGTGTGCATAGGGATGGGTGAAAGAAGAGAAAGGTGGTGCTGGAAGCTCTCTTTTCTTCTTTCTCTCTCTCCCCTTCTCTCTCTATCTCTCTCGCTCTCTCTCTCTCTCTTTCTCTCTATCTCTCTGTCTCTCTCTATCTCTCCCTGCGCTGCGCTGCGCTATAGCCACTCAGGTGAATCGAATTTATTCATCCCCTGGAATCGCCCTCGTTTTTAAAGACGCATTAGTCAAGGGGACTGCTGCACCGCTTGCAAGGCGAGGAACGTGTGAAAAAAAAGAACGAAAGAAGAAAGATGAAAAAAAGATATAAAGAGGTGGGGGTGGAGTGGATATGGGGAGGGTGAGGAGGAGGCCAGGTGATGGTGGGGAGGTGGGGGGGGGGTGTTAATGGCTAGTGCTGTCAGTAAAGAATAGATGCCCCCCTAACTCATCAATGCTAATGCAGTAGGTGAAAGGCACGAGAGCAAGAGAGAGAGAGACAGATTTTTTTTTTTTTAAAGACAAAATGTGTGGGTGTGTGTGGAGGGGGAGTTGGGTGGTTAGTGGGAGGTGTTGTCAGTATAGAATAGCTGCCGACCCCTAACTCATCAATGCTAATATGATAGTAGGTGCAAGGCAAAAAAAAATAAAATAGCGGGAGCAAGAGAGACATACTGTATTTTAAAAAAGACAAAGTAAGAAGTGGGTGGATGCAGGGGTGGGGTGGGGTGGAGGTGGGGTGGCTTGGGAGCTTTGGAGGTGATGAGGGGTTGTCAGCACAGGAAAACTGCCCTCCCAACCCCCCCCCCCCTCCCAAGTCATTAATGATAATGTGGCCGGTGCAAGGGGGGAAAATCAGAGAGAGCAAGAGAGACCAATTTGAAAATGAGACAGAAAGATATGGGATGGATGCAGGAGGTGGTGGTGGTGATGAGAGGTGCTGTCAAGTACAGGATAACAATTCCCCATCCTCAAATTCATCAATGCTAATGTAGCCGGTGCAAGAAAAGAAAAAGTGTGAATGAAAAATAAATAGTATGGGTGAAATGGGGGGAGGTTGACACGGGAGTGATGGGGATGATGATACAAGGTGTTGTCATGTACGGGTTAACTGCATGTCCCATCTCAGACCTCCATGCCAATGTAGACAATTTAAGACAAAAAATGAGAGAAAAGGGTGGAAAGATTTTTTGAAAAATTGATTGGAAGATGGAAATCAAGGGGTGGGCTGCATGTAGCGAGGGTGAAGGGGGACGGGAGGGCTAATGGGAGGTCTTGTCAGTGCAGGGTAACTTGCCCACTTAACTCATCAAGGCTAATGCGGTGAAATGAAAGACAAAAGATGTGAAAGAAAGAAAGTGAAGAACGAATAGAAGGAAAGAGAAAAGAAAGCGCGGAGGAGTCCTCCTGAGAGGTGTTGTCAGGCTCTGGATAACTGGCCGAATTTATTCATCAATGCTAATGCAACCAAGGCACAAAAAAACCAAACGATTAAAAATACTATATACTGAAAGAAAGAAGAAGGATGAAGGAACATGTTGAGCTAATGAGAGTCATACAGGATAGCTGGTTGACCTAATATGCTAATATGGCTAGTGCGAGACAAGAAGCGAGAGAACGATAGAGCTAGCTAGAGAAATAGATATGGAAAAGATAGAAAGAAATAAAGGGATGGTGCGGATGTAGTGGAGAGGGGGGGGGGGGTGTTGATGGGAGGTGTTGTCATGTAGGCTACGCAGGATTGCTAACTCATCAATGCTAATGCAGGCCGGGTGGTGTTCAGCATACATTTGGTGGGGCTGAGGTGTCAGACGGAAAAGAGGGAGATGAATAATGTTGGTGGAAGAGAGGTAGAGATAGAGGGAGGGGTGGAGGGGGGGGGTAGTGTTGCTAAGGGAAGTGTGAATTCATCCTCGAAGGTTGGCGTCACACTCTGTCGCCTGGTCCCTTCCATCTCTCCCACCCCGTCATCCGTTTCCACCGCTGAAAAAGAGGCGCTTTTCTTTTCCTCTCTTTCTTTTTTCCCCCCGTTCTGTTTGTTTTGGACATCTCATTTGTTTGTCTCTTCCCCCGCCTGAAAAAGCCAACGCCAAAGTTGGGTGGTTTTGTATAAAGAGTGTGTGTGGGTGTGTAGTGTGTGTGTGTGTGTGTGTATGTGTGTTTGTGTGTCACTGTGTGTGTGTGTACTGTGTATGTGTGCGTGCATGCATGCCTTGGGAACCCATCGGTGGGAACAAAAGGGTCAGTTGTCTTGTGCCCAAGGAGACAGGGGCCCCTGTTTTCTTTACATTGTATGTATTGGATGGGGGCCCCTTTCAGATGACTTTGTCCCGGACCCAGCAAAAGCTGTGGGTGTGTGCATGCATGTGAGTGTGTGTGTAGGAGGGGTTAACTCTAGATTGGTGTCTTGTCTCGATGTGGCCCTCTTCTTTCTCTTTCTTTCCTCCTCCCTCCCTATCTCCCTTTCCACCTTCATTTCTTCTTCTTTAAAAAAAAAATCCCTCCCGACTTCTTTTCTTTTTCATGTGCGTCTCTTGTTCCCTGCTCCTCTGCCAGTGCAGATGGCCGCCTCTTCGCTCCGTGCCCACTGAAATCTGTGCTGGTTAATTTAAGACATTTTTCCAGTCCAGTGCCGGCTGGCCGGCCAGCCCCTTCAGTTGCCGTTTGCAGTTTCTCCCTCTACGTACACACACGTACAGTCAGTTAGATAGTCAAGCACTTCAGGTCCTCCCTCCGCTACTGTGCTTTTAAGTGGCCTGAACTCTCTCTCTCCTTATGCATACATGCATACACAGCGCACTCTTCCATACACGTACAGTAGTCTTTCTCTTTCTCTTTTTCTCTTTCTCCTTCACTCACTCACTCACTCGCTCACACACACGCACACACACAGACAGAGTACACTCTCCCAAGCGTGTGCACGTACACTCATGCACACACACACACACACACACACACACACACACACACACACACACACACACACACACACACACACACACACACACACACACACACACACACACACACACGCACATACAAATACACACACATTCACATACTGTATACAAACAGACACACATGCATGCACGCGTGCAAACACACACACACACACACACACACACACACACACACACACACACACACACACACACACACACACACACACACACATACAGATACACACACATTCACATACTGTATACAAACAGACACACATGCATGCATGCGTGCACACACACACACACACACACACACACACACACACACACACACACACACACACACACACACACACACACACACACACACACACATACACACACACACACCCTTCTCCTCGTGAGGCCTGGCAGCTCTGTTATGATTTCAGCTGGAGTAATGGCATGGTAAAGAGGGGAACCATGGAATCAGAACCAGAGTTGTTTTCATTGGCCAAAGTCCGCTGTGTATATAGGCCTATGGAGAACACGGTTGCTCTCTATTCACCTGATGTACAGTGTAAGCATGTAGTTGTCAAGATACACTGTAATACAATATACACAGTAGTACAGCTTTATACAGTGAATTGTAATGTAGTCGTCTCCACAATAATGGTATTTTGACAGACTATGTCTATAAAACAGAGACAAATAATAACAACATTTAAGTCTGCAACACCGGGCTCTCGAGTTTAGTGTGATGTTTCGGGCTGCCTGACCTCCATCAGACCTTCATCGGCATGTGGCCCAAACGGGCACGTTAAAGGTGCACTGTGGGGGATGGCCTGAGTAGGGATTGCAACTATACTGCTCATTGAAACTGTGCTGCCTATTGCAGGAATTTGATGTTTTCATGCATATTTGCTAAATAATAAACTAATATTTACTAATATGACCAAAGTTTTACAGCTAAAAAGTCTATTTCTGGAAATTCAAAGGGCGCTTTTCACACATAAAACGTCCAATTTTCCCAATCATAATGAATACTTAGAATTTGATGGGGTTAGTAATTACAATGACGTGTATATTAAATAATATAAAAATATACACGTCATTGTAATTACTACCCCCATCAAATTCGGATGTGCGTGTTTTTTCTCTGTTGAACATAGAAAACAGAGACAACCACATAGGCCTACTTAACATGTAAGCTCCTAAGAGTATAGCAGCAATGCTGTATACATACAGTATGTGCATAATGTAAATGATGCCTGTAGTTTGTGCGCTATGAAATATGCAGGACTTCCAACATATTACAACTACCTTAACAGTTTAATATTTCATCCCTGTGTGCGGTGTTGCTAGAATGGCTTTGACATCATTACGGTCTCGACTAAACTAAGCCTGTATCAAAATGAGAGAGCTTTCGTAATATGTCAAGCTCTTGTGGGTAGTGAGAATATTAGTGCTGTATTTCAATTTCACAACCCCTGGATTCTAGAGAGTGCAGTGTTTCCCACAGAAATTTTGGAAACTATGGGGGCAGCCGGAATTTTTTTTGTCGGGGGGGGGGGGGGGGGGGTCTTTTCACGCGGGCCTTTTTTTTGGTGGGCAAAACAATGAAATGGCAAAACAATGAGTAGGCCTACAGTATGACATTGGCGCATGGAGAAACTATAGGCCTAGGCCTACATTTCAGCCATTTATATTTTGAGAAAAAAGGCTACATAATACACATGCAGGGGTCTATGTAATGAAAAAAATAATAAAACAAAATAGGAGCAGAGATAAGAATTTAAGATTACTGTGAAATTGTTAATGCATAAACAAAAAGGGTCTAAGAGGGTAGGCTATGCCTTTTCCCCACACACACATAGGCGTACACATTCTACATGAGGGGTGCTGGTCACAGGGCCAGTTTTTCAAAATTCCTCCCATTAAAAGGGCTGAACAACATATTACACATTTATGTATATTCACATTCATTACACATTAATTTCTATATGCAGCCCGATGTCTCCTCTGCCTTGTCAATGAAGGCCTGTCACCTAACCACTGTAAAACAAAGCCTGGGGAGTGTTAGTAAACTCATCCCAACTGTCCCTTCTCTGAAGGTTTTTTTTATTGCTCCCAAACCGAAGTTAACTACAACTAGAAATGCATTCAGAGAACGCAGACCTCCGCCAAGGAAGTTCAGTTCGTTTTGGACATAAGTGGAGTCATGATGTGGTTTCATGCATTTAGGCCTATAGGCTACATAGCATTTGTGTTCAGGTAATTGAACCGTCAAGTCGTAACCAAATTATAGTTCTACTGTCTCTTTTATCATTTCCATGTCCTCTAGCTGTGGTCTGTTTAGTTCACCTTTGATTGTTTTATTGGCAAAGTGATTGTTCATGCTATAGCCTATGCCTTCTGTGATTTGCAAATGCACTTAAGCCTTGAAGCTCATTGCTACATAGTCACATTGTTGATGATTGGCAGCATGCCTTTCATTAGGCTACCATCTAAAACAAAATACAAATTAAAAAGCACAATTTTCATTGGCCAACACCCGTAGTAGACCTACATATTCTACAGTAGTGCAGCGGTCCCCAACGCGCAGTAATAGGCCTATTATATTATATTATTATATATATAGGCCTATTTTTTTGTAATAACAAGACAACACACTGTGGCTACTTTGAGCCGTTCACTTAATTATTGAATCAGAATGAAATGTGCAAGAATCCCCTTATCCAGTGGCTGTGCATGGATGGTTGTGGAGTGTCAGTTATTGTTTTGGGCTATTTCGTAAGGCTAAACAAACTTTTGAGAGGTAAATCCACTTCTAAAATTTCTAGCTGTTGCAATATCGTTGCAATATCGACACCAACGTTGTGATGCAATTGCTTAGCGAGAGACATGTCGACTCGACTGGGGGAATCATTGCCTACCCCGACACTACAGTTGTTGGAGAAGTTCCTCCTACCTGTGATAGGTCTTGGCGCTGTGGCTTGACCCGAGCCTGCTCTCTATTTCGTATTGAAAATCACTGTTCGCCGCATCTCCAGCGTTCATTCGTTATGAAGTCTAGGAACTAGTCTATGGAATGTTTGTAATGCTGATGGCTTCAGTGCGCGGGGATTGGGGAAGCAGCAAATCACAATTCGCGCGCGCCTTTCTTTGAGCTTCATTTTATATGAATGTTTTGTGACAGCATTGTGAACTTAAACGATCTGCGAGGCTGTAGCTAAGGCTGCTTTTTGATAGCGATTTTGACTGCGGTAGGCTAATGCATTTCACTTCAATGCTCTGCCCCGGTGTGGCTGCGTGAAGGTGGCTGCGTGAAGGTACGCCAGTTAGTAAGTGGGTGCTGCTCAGGGCTCCTCCTCAGTGGTCCTTGCGCACCCTGTGGCAGGCCATGTAATAGCAGCGTGACGAACACACACAAATTCGGGCCATCACATAACCTCCTGGCGGAGGTAACAACTTGACTAGGCACTTGTGTTTTTCTCTATAGGATGTATTTCCTCCAGGAGGAAACTGCGAAGGAAATCGTAATTCAAATCGTTTTTAACAAAAACGGCAATCGTAAAAAAAAAATTAAAAAAAAAAAAAAAAAATTTTTTTTTTTTTTTTTTTTTTTTTTACATTTTCGGGAAACTATGGCGGCCAAATTTAAACTATGGCGGGCCGCCATAGTTTCCTCAATGTATGGGAAACACTGAGTGTTTTTTATTCTGATGTGTTCGTGTGAAGGAAAGGCGGACCTTTTCTCTATCTTGCTCTCCTTTTTTCCCTATGGTATTCTCAGGTGTGTTACTGGTTGATGAAAAAAAAAAAAGAGAAGAGAAAAAGAAAAACAAAAAAAGATAAGAGAAAAAGAAACACAGTCATCCTGTTGGTTTTGCTAGAGTGCACAGCAGTCAATTGCGTTTTTGTTTGTATGATTTTTCTTCTATTTTTCCCAAACACTCCCCCTACCTGTGTGTCGGTGTGTGCCATGTGTGTGTGTGCATGTGCATGTGTGCTTGTGTGCATGTGAGCGTGCATGCGTGCGTGTCCAAGAGTTTGTATTGTGATGGTGGCCATGCTTACCGAGCGACTAGGAGAGTGAAAGCTTGGACCCAGCTATCGTCCTTCCTCTGAAGTGGCCTCTCATTACTGATGGCCCTTGGAAAGGCATTAAGGTGCAGACGGAAGCACTGTCTCTCAGGGAGGGGGGAGGTGGGGCTGAGGTAGGTGGGTGGGTAGAGGGAAAAAGCACAGCGGCAGGTCTAATGGATTTTTACTCCACTCAATGATGAGATGACGCATACAAAGAAAAAAAATAAAACAACCCACAGCAAAAAAAAGAGAAGCACTGATGTGTTTTTGAAAATACAGACCTCTTTCCTTTGCCCTTGAATAAAATGGCTTTCAAAAAGGGCTCTTTAATGTGTGCGCTTGACTTTCCCCATGGTTTCCAATTTCCATTCTCATGGTTTTGAAAGTCATTGCTGAATTGTTTTTTTGTTTTGTTTTGTTTTGTTTTGTTTTTATTTTCCTCAGAATTACCAGTGGCCTAATGGTCTCTTTTCTGACAGCATTCCACAACAGGGAGCAAGGGCATTGGGAGTTTACTTTAGAGCGCAGAGTGGTGGTGATGTAGGAAATGTCTTTCTGGTGATATTGCAGCGTTTTTAATATGGAAATGGCGTCATGTGGCGCACATGCTTTATTTTCCCCTCCACCTTGCCCCAGGACTTGAGGTCTGTCTGTCTGACACATACAGTACTCACTGACTCACTGCAATGGCCAGAGCTTTGGCTTTGCTCTCCCCTCCACTCCACTGTGTTCGCTGGTGCGTGAGCATGCATACATATACGTTAGTGTGTGTGTGTGTCTGTCTGTCTGTCTGTCTGTGTGTGTCTGTGTGTGTTTGGGGCGGCGTTGCGTGCTTATGTGTGTGCGTGTGCGAGCAGGCGTGCAGCTCTCTGCTGTTTGCCGTAGTTAATTTGTGTCACCATAGCGATGCACTGACACTTGACGGGCGCGTGTGATTGGCTGATTAGCTGGCTGGGCATTAGCCGCCACCGTGTAACAGGACTAGCGGATTTACGGCATTTAAGATTTACGAGGACGACGCCTCCAGACTCTCCACTAGCCTACATACAGTACAGGGGCTTGGGGTCTTCACTCACTCACTCACTCACTCATGGCCGTAACTACCATTGAGGACACAGATGTCATGTCCTCTGTATTAATTTTCAGTAATGTAAAATTTGTAAAGTCTGTATACGGCACCCTCATTTATCCTCAAGGCAGTGATGAATAAAAAAACTTAACCCTCTGGTTGTGTTAGAAACATGGTTACGTTCATGGTGTTAACGGTCAAAATGGACCGCCTACACAAAAAAGGTAATAATACATTGATTAAACATTTGATTTGCATAATTTGTGATTAATACCTTTTAGACATCCTTTTGAAACATTTCCAATGTGATTTAAATGTTATTCTGCATTGTTTTAGTGATTTGTAGGCTTTTTTTCTTATCTTGCACCAATTTGTTTTATTAACCCTCTGGAGTCTAGGGCTTCTCAGAGGCTTTCAGGCCGTTTGGAACACCTTTACTTTTTTCAAGTATTTCAACTAACTGTTAACATCTATACTAATGTGGCACATATGGTTGTATTCTGAAAAGCCTAACAAAAAAGAACATGACAGTAAAGTGAATGCAATATAACTGTATATGACTTTGGAAGATGTAAATGAATGGTCCGGTCATTTTTGACTGAAACACCATGAATGTAACAAGTTGGTGTATCTTCCACAATTCTTTAGGAATTTCATTATATTTCATTTTGACCATTTGAATAGGTAAGCTGGAGGATATCATGAAGTGTCATTTGTGCATGATGAAAAATAGAGAAGTTATTTAAGAATGAAGTTTCAAGACGGTCATTTTTGACCGTAACACAACCAGAGGGTTAAGAGTTTGAGTGAAGTATTTGAAGCATTCTAAATACGGTATACAGCATAGCACGCAGTATTTGACCTCGGTATTTGAAAATGTCTGGTTACGGCCCTGCACTCCCTTCCTCCCTTCCTCAGTAACCCCCTCAGTCATGGGTATTTGAGGGAGCTTCAGGCACAGATTATGAGGGGCTCGCAAAATGTGCAGCACTTCTTCTAATTCCTCAGAGATTCCCTCTGGCTACCAAAACTTGCAAAGGGGGATGAGATAGAAAAAAAACTCATTTAAATACCCAATGTCTACCTCATAGATTCTCTGGCTCTCAGAACTGAAATGGGAAAAAAATAACTAAATACCCTCTGTCTACCTCATACATTCCTTATGTATTCTCTCTGGCTCACAAAACTTGCAAACGGGAAAGAAACTGGGGGAAAAAACTCATCTAAATACCCAATCTCTAATACCTCAGAGATTATATCAAGCTCTCAAAACTTGCAAGGGGAAAGAAATCGAAAAGAAAAACCTAATCGAAATACCCAATCTATAAATTTATGAGGCTATGCATGTTTAAAGTAGGACACAGCGCTGCATTGCACAGTCTGTAGTAGCTGTAAAAATGAGCGACTGACTACAGTGGGTTTTTTTTTTCAGCAGATGTGCTTGGAATATCAAACATAGGCCTACCTTTGATATGGTTTCTGGTTTTGTGGTTATTAGTGAAAAAAAAGAGCATACGGTTGCAGATTGAACAGGATTTATGGAACATGGGCTTGCAGATCTTGTGAATCGGGATTATACTTTTGTTTTACCAAATCCCTCCCCAAAAAATTGCAGATCTTATAACCAGGGTTGTGCTGGCTGTGTTTTATGTATTTAATTTTCAAATCCCTGACCTTAAAAAGATAAACTTTTTCTCGTTAGCAGTTAATATTAACAGATGGATTTTTTTAATATACATATTTCTTCTCCTGTCCAGATTGTAGGCCAGGCTAAACATGCACACACACAGACACACAGACACACAGACACACACACACACACACACACACACACACACACACACACACACACACACACACACACACACACACACACACACACACACACACAGAACAAGAAAGACTCATTTGACAGAGACAAGTGTTTAATATATATATTTCCAATCATCCTGTCCAGATTGTTAAGCAGCAGTAGTGTGTGTGTGTGTGTGTGTGTGCGTGTGCGTGTGCGTGTGCGTGTGCGTAATGTAATGCAGATCTACAGCTGTTAAGGGGGCATGTGTCGTGTGGGGGGAAACCCGATCCCCCGGACTGATGGGTTAGGGGTGGGAAGGGTGATGTGCGAGTAAACAGGCTTCCGTGTCGAGGTCGTGACTTGCTCCGTGTTCTTCCACACCCAAGGTGCTTCTGACACTGGTGTGTTGGCCAGGGACTGGATTATGACTCTCTTGCCCTCTGCTCTCTCTCTCGCTGTGTGTGTGTGTGTGTGTGCGTGTGTGTGTGTGTGTGCGTGTGTGTGTGTGTGCGTGTGTGCGTGTGTGTGTGTGTGGATTATGGATGTCTTGCCCTCTGTGCTCCCTCAGCCTCTCTGTGCGTGTGTGTGTAAGTGGGCTTGTGTGCATCCGTGTGTGTGTGTGTGCATGAGAGATAGAGGAGACTTGCATAATGAGGTGAACAGGCACAAAGTCACTAGGTGTGATGGGTGGCTGGAGAGGGGGATGGAGGGAGAAAGGGATGGAGGAATGGATGGAGAGGGAGAGGCAAAGGATAGAGAGAGAGAGAGAGAGAGAGAGGGAGAGAGGGAGAGAGAGAACCAAGAAAGGGACAGAGAGAGGGATGGGTGCAGCGGGAGAGAGGGGGATATAGGAGGGAAAGAAGGAAGGGATGGGGTGAGAGAGGGAGGGAAGAGGGAGTGGGGTTGAGGGGGTGGGCTTGGTTGGTTGGTGAGTGACTACTGCAGGCCTCTTGAATAATGCAGTAAATGTGCTGTGTAACATGGTTCAGTGACAGACTGCACTCTCCTCTCTCTCTCTCTCTCTCTCTCTCTCTCTCTCTCTCTCTCTCTCTCTCTCGTAGTCTCTTCCTCTCTCGTTGTCTCTTTCTCTCTCATTCTCTCTCTCGTTGTCTTTTTCTCTCTCGTTTTCTTTCTCTCTCGTTTTCTCTCTCTCTGTCTCTCGTTCTCTTTCTCTCTCGTTGTATTTTTCTCTCTCATTCTCTCTCCTTCTCTCTCTCTCTCTCTCTCTCTCTCTCTCTCTCTCTCTCTCTCTCTCTCTCTCTCTCTCTCTCTCTCTCCCTCTCTCCAACACATTCTTTATTCAGTCACTCTGTCTGTCGCTGTCTCCCTCTTCCTCCGTCCCGAGCTCCCTATCTTTATCTCTGTCTATCTCCATCATTTCCTGTCTCTATATGTTCTTTATTCCCTGCGCTCTCCCACTCCTCCCACTCCCTCACTAGCCCTCCTCCTTATCTCTTTCTTTCATCTGTTTTTTTTTCTTTCTCTTTGTTTGTTGTTCGTTTGTCTTGTTTTCTCCTCCACCTCATCATAGTATGGACATCTGCTCTCTCGCTCGCTCTCTCTCTCTCTCTCTCTCCCTCTCTCTCTCCCTCTTTTCATCCATGTTTCCTCCTCCACCTCATCATCCTTGTCGTATGGACACCTGGTCCGGCAGCAGTGTTGTGTCTGTCACCGATGTCTCATCCCTCTCACTCTCCACCCAACCTCATCTACATTCTCTATTAGTCCGCCTGTTGGTCATACGCACGTCTGCATTCGTTTATTGCCTCTCTCTCTCTGTCTGTATTCTCTCTCTCTCTCTCTCTCTCTCTCTCTCTCTCTCTCTCTCTCTCTCTCTCTCTCTCTCTCTCTCTCTCTCTCTCTGTCTCGCTCAATTATTCGTTCACCAGCTTGCTCTGTCTGTTCAAAACCTAATTCGATTTGTTGTCTTGTTTGAAAAAATAAAAAAACAGGGTTGTCAACAAGTGGTGATAAAAAAAAACCACCAGACTGAGAGAGAATGATAATATAGCAGGTTCAATTTGATGAGTGACATGAATGTAAACATGCGTTACTTTGCTCCAAGGTCTTGTAAAACCAAAACTATCACTACGGCCTCGAGTCCAGAAGTTTTGCACTGACAGTCGGAACGAAAATCTTTATGCTTCAGTTTGGCGGTTAGTTAAAATCAGCAGGCCTGTCTATCTCTCTCACTATCTCTGTCTGCCTATCTTCGTTTCTTGCTGTGCATTTCTCTGTCTCTCACTCTGGTTTTCACAGGTACTTGGACAGACACTTCAACCATATACAGCCATATTGCTGCACTGCAAATTATAGGGTACATACACCCATAGAGAGAGAGAGAGAGAGAGAGAGAGAGAGAGAGAGAGAGAGAGAGAGAGAGAGAGAGAGAGAGAGAGCAGCACAAGGATGTTGTGGTATTGATTTTTTCTGTTAACCTCCGGTGAATATATCCTCCCCACTTCACACTTTAATCAAATGTGTTGAGGTGAGGTGAGCTGCCTTCTCTTTGAGAGATACACACACAGAGAGCCGTGAACCTGGCCCCTGTTCAAACATAACCTCCCTTACCTCCGCTCACTTCACATATTTTTGTACTTTCCTCTTTTTTCCTCTCTCTACTCCTTTCTCTCCCTCCCTCTCTCTCTCTCTCTCTCTCTCTCTCTCTCTCTCTCTCTCTCTCTCTCTCTCTCTCTCTCTCTCTCTCTCTCTCTCTCTCTCTCTCTCTCTCTCTCTCTCTCTCTCTCTCTCTCTTTCTCTATCTTTCTCTATCTGTCACAGTCTCTTATACAGAGGGATGTGATCCTGTACCCAGCACAAACACAACCTCCTTTACTTCACCTAGACTAGCTTTTCTCTTTTCACTCCTCTAATCTCATCTCCTTGCCTTGCCTTCCATTTTTTTCTACTCCTCTCTTTTACTCTTCTCTTCTTTTACTGTAATGAAGTTAGTTGCCACACCCTCTAACCCTCTAACACTACTGATATGTATTAACGTAACAGTTTGAGTGTGTGATGGCTAATGTCGGAGGGGTATGTCGGGGTGCCGCTTAACTCCGTCCCTGGAACTTGGCTAGCTGCGGCCAGCACTGTCTGCCGACGGGGTCTCCTCCGAAACAACAAACAAACCCCCAAAATCACAAACAAGATAATGTCCCGAGACACAGTCCACCGTACATGAAAAGTTCCCCAAGTCCAACAAAAGGGGTTAAAACAACACTCCACTCGACTTATGCTAGCTTCCCGCTAGCCACGACACCCGCACTTGAGTCAACTTTCTCGAAGGAGCAGGAGTGTGACCCCTGACCTCTGCTTGAGCCCAGGGACACAGAGGTCAGGCGGCGCCCCCATGTGAACTGGAACGTGTCAGTGTAGTGCCTTAACTATGTACTACCATCCTAACATCCTAACACTCACTCTTCTCCCCTAGTTCTCTCATCTCCTCTATTCTCCTCTCCTGTCCTCTGCTCTGCTCATCTGCTCTCCTCTCCTCCCCTCTCCTCACCTCCCCTCTGCTCTGATCTCATTCCCTCTCCTCTCCTCTCCTCTCCTCTCATTGACCTTCCTCTCCTCTCCTCACCTCTCCTCTGCTCTGCTCTCCTTCCCTCTCCTCTCCTCTCCTCTCCTCTCCTCCCCTCTCCTCACCTCCCCTCTGCTCTGATCTCATTCCCTCTCCTCTCCTCTCCTCTCCTCTCATTGACCTGCCTCTCCTCTCCTCTCCTCTCCTCTCCTCTCCTCTCATTGACCTTCCTCTCCTCTCCTCACCTCCTCCTCTCCTCTCCTCTCCTCTCCTCTCCTCTCCTCTCCTCTCCTCTCTCCTCTCCTCTCCTCTCCTCTCCTCTCCTCTCCTCTCCTCTCCTATCCTCTCCTCTCCTCTCCTCTCCTCTCCTCTCCTCTCCTCTCCCCTCTTCTCCTCTCATCTCCTCTCCTCTGTATTTAGAGTGTAGTGTGTGAGAGGGCTCCAGTGTCTGCTCTCAGGTGTCCCCTAGTTCATCAGTGGCCACATAATTAACCTCCCCAGGGGCCCGGCCTCACATACCACTTAAGACTGCCTCTCCAGATGCTGCTCTCTGTAGCACACCATCACACACACACGCACACACACACACACACACACGCACACACACACACACACACACACACACACTCAAACCATCACACGCACGCACACGCACACACACACGCAAGCACGCATGCACAATCCAGACTGAGAGACCTCTTTTAGCTGCTTCCCCAGCTCCTTGCTGTACACACAGTGGCCAGGGATGGTGGTTCTTTCTCTCTGTTTCTTTCTCTCTCTCTCTCTCTCTCTCTCTCTCTCTCTCTCTCTCTCTCTCTCTCTCTCTCTCTCTCTCTCTCTCTCTCTCTCTCTCTCTCTCTCTGTCCATCTCTCAGGCTCTCTTTTTTCTTTTTGTCTGCTGTCACTATCCTCTCTCTCGGTCATTCTCGCGGTTACTCTCCTTGATCTACTTATACCTCTTTTTTTCTTATTCCATGTTTTCCCAATGCTGAGCCAGCCACTCTGCATACCTTTGTCCCTTTATCAAATGTTTGTTTTCTTCTTTATCAACCCATTTTATTTATTTTTTATCGTGGCTGTAAATCCGACTGTTACTCACATTTAGCTGCATGTCTTGTATGAATTGTGCTATACAAATTAAGTTGTAATACAAAAATAATTCTCTCTCTTAAGGCTGCACCATTAATCAAAATTAAATGGAAATCAAGATTTTTGGGTGCGACGGTTACAAACAATACTCTCTCTCTCTCTCTCTCTCTCTCTCTCTCTCTCTCTCTCTCTCTCTCTCTCTCTCTCTCTCTCTCTCTCTCTCTCTCTCTCGCTATCTCTCTCTCTCTCTCTCTCTCTCTCTCTCTCGCTCTCTCTCTCTCTCTCTCTCACCCACACAGTCTCCATTTACTCACTCAATCTCAAACCTGCTCAGTTGAAATTCAAAGGTGCTTTATCATCAGCATGACCGCAGATGTCATGCTGATTCTTACAGTTTTTCTCGATTGCCTCCACACAAGTTCTGGTACTTCACACACAATTCTTGGAACATCTCACCCATTTCCCAACTCCCCTAACCAATGTCACTGAACACTAAACACAATTCCTACTTAACACTCAAATTCCAGTTTTAAAACACACTCTTTTCACACCATTACACACAATTCTCTGGATTACACACAATTTCCATAAAGAAAAACACTGGGTTTCTCATGGAACACACTGTCATTCACAACACTACAATCAACTGCAACTATGTTCACTTCCTCATCACATGGGCAAACTCTCTTCATACCGGTTTACAATCTGAAATCATCACCAGATAAGGACACACATTGCATGTCATATTGATGAAAAATTAGTGGATGCAAGGAGAAAACCCATTTGTTTAGTTTTTGAACTCAAAAATATGTTATACAAGACATAACTTTCATGTGGTTACCCAATATTTTACAATACATTAGTGCAATTTTTAAATATTTTTTAAAAAATATGTAAAATATATACACGTCTGTGTACTCCGAGTCTAAAAACAATATTTCAGTATTTTACTACAGAAAAATACCCTCTTTAGTAAGTAGAACACTGTAGAAAATAAGTTTCTACTGTGTTTCAAGTTGAGTATAGAGGGGTTTTTTTTCATAGCAATATTCTATACAGTAATGTATTGGGTTTTTTGTACTGCCAAATAGGCAGTGGGGTTTATCTTTGTGTTATTTTTGTGAAAAAGACATAAAAATCTTTGTTTCTGTTTGTGTGTTGTGGGAATGAAGTTTTTCCAACTTATGTCACAGTATCCATGCAATCCAGAACAAAAAAAGCCCAAGTTACTGGGAGAAATTAGTTTTACCCTGTGCCCAACAGTGTTTTAATGGGTCTGCAAATGTGTATTGTAGTGACTGTCTGTGTGTGTCATTTGACGACAAAATGAGGTTTTTAGAAGAGAGTACATTGTTTTGAGACAAGACGTGCATTTTTCAGAGGTAGTGAAGAGTTTGGCCCATTGTGTGTGATGTTTGGAGATTTGTGTCTAGAGTTTTGAGAATTCGAAGACCGATTCCGAAAATTGTGTGTAGGCAATCGAGAAAAACTGTAAAGGCTAAAGACTCAGTCATTAAGCGCCGCCAAAATCCTTTTCAATCAGGCTGTTTCTACAGATGAAATGGCATGAAAATCACACAGAATCCCTGAAACCTGAATTCAAAAGGCAGGTGGGTGGTTCCGAAGCTACAGTCTGGCTCAAGTGCGGGGCAGAGTAATGACCACACCACACCTTCTTTCACTCTTTATCTCTCTCCATCACTTGACTATATCTCGCTTGTGCTCTCTCTGTCGCTCCTTCTCTATCTCCATCATACTATATCTCGCTTGCACGCTCTCTTTGCTACTCTTTCTTTCTCTCTCTCTCTCTCTCTCTCTCTCTCTCTCTCTCTCTCTCTCTCTCTCTCTCTCTCTCTCTCTCTCTCTCTCTCTCTCTCACTATATCTCGCTTCCGCTCTCTTTCTGTCTGTCTCTCTATCTCTCTCTCTCTCTCTCTCTCTCTCTCTCTCTCTCTCTCTCTCTCTCTCCTTCTCTCTCTGTATGCTAAATCACTACCCCTCTTCATTTCCTGCAGTCTGTCTTGGCTTCTTTCTTTCCCTCTCATTACTCCCCCTCAGTTCCTCCATTCTGAGCTGCTCATTTGGCTGCAGTCCTCCCCTTGTCTCTCTCTCTATCCCTCTCTCTCCCCCATTTGTCTCAGCCCTCCTTGTTCCCTCCTCATTACCTTTCCTCCTCATCCATTCCACTCTCTCTCTCTCTCTCTCTCTCTCTCTCTCTCTCTCTCTCTCCCTCTCTCTCTCTCTCTCCCTCCCTCATTACCCCTTCCTCTCTCTTTTCTGTGTCTCGTAGTTTTTGCCTCATTGCCTCTCCTTGCGTGTAACTCCACTCCCATATC
>NC_085869.1:51718049-51738049 GCF_034702125.1 Engraulis encrasicolus
CTTGCTAGTGTTTTGAATAAGCAGAACTCCAACACATCATCAAGTTTTAATGCGTAGGCCTGTTTTGCATTTCCTTCATGGCAACACAATAACCTTTTTGCCACTTTGACAGCTGATTATAAGCCAACTCCAGGTTTTTTTTACGTCCTAGCCTAATGACTTGCGTGGAGACCTTGAATACTTGAAATTCCTGAATTTCGATGTCATTATTAATAATTTAAGTGTATGCAGAGTGTGTACGTAAGCAAGTGGAATAAAAATAACTTTTCGCATATCGAAAACAAACTCTCCGACGCCAAAGAGCAGGACGTTGAATGAATAACTTAGCAGGATGGGTAAGTTCCAAAACAGCCCTCAATCCTGAAAACTGCATTTTAATCAGTTACTGTCGCAGTACAGTTTATCATGCATTACAATATTTTTCAAACTCTTCTCTCACATGCATAGTGACATGCATACTTACATTAATTTAAAATATTCCAGATAAAAAGGTCAGCATGTAATGAATAAGTCTTGTATGGGTTGCAATATATCAAACTGGATGTACTGGGCTTGATAAATCACTAATCAGTGGTATTAGTGCATCAAATGTGTAAATGAGAAAAGTTCTGCTGTAGGATGAGGTGAAGTTTGTGTTGTTCAAGGGCTTCCAAACCCCATGCTGTTCTTCAGGGTGAACACCCCACTACTTAATCAGTCAGATGGTCTTTCTCCTCCCTCTTACACACACACACACACACACACACACACACACACACACACACACACACACACACACACACACACACACACACACACACACACACACACACACACACACACACACACACACACACACACACACACACACACACACACACACACACACACAGTAAATCACACCCTCGGCACGATCCCGGCACAGACACACGGCGTGTCTAGCACAGTCCCAAATTAGATGCCTCTCCTGCAGGGGTTTCTCTGGAGAGTGAATGAGAGGAGATGAGAGGGGAGGGGAAAAGAGGAGAGGAGGAGAGGAGAGGAGAGGAGAGGAGAGGAGAGGAGAGGAGGGGAGAGGAGAGGAGAGGAGAGGAGAGGAGAGGAGAGGAGAGGAGAGGAGAGGAGAGGAGAGGAGAGGAGAGGAGAGGAGAGGAGAAAAGAGGAGAGGTAGGGTAAGGAAAAAAGAAGAGAGAGGAGAGGACGGGGGAAGAGAGAAGGAGAGGAAAGAAGAGGAGAGAAGAGGGGAGAGAAAGGACGGCCGATACGTGCGAGGCGTGGGAGTCAGCGTGAGAGTGTGCGTGCGTGTCTTGTTGTGTTGCAGTGTTTGCGTGCGTGCGTGCATGTGCCTCAGTGCATAGTGTGTGTCTGCCCATGTTCATGCCTCCATGTCTGTGGGCGTACCAGTATGTGGGTGGATGGCGGCTGCATAAGGTGGGGAAGCGGAGGGGTGTGGTTGGTTGGTTGGCGAGTGGAAATCAGAACGCATGCATTGCACTGGAGGCCCGTCGCCGCGAGCCCTAATCTGCCAGGCTGAGTCTGATCGCGCAGCCCTACGCTTGTCGACTCCGCTTTGAGCTCCAGCTCCGGCTCAGACGTCCCAGGAGCGTGCCGTTTCACTAGCGATATCACTCCAAAACTTGGTTTTGTTTCTACAGCGAGAGGGGGCTGAGTCCCAACAAAAAAAGACTGCACGCAATGAAAGTAGTTTAGTGTTTAACCCAGTTAGCAAGTGTGGTTCATTGGGCTTGTACCACCTTAGGGCTTCTTGGAGTATTGTATGTCACTGCAACACCACATTAGTGAACTGGCCTGAAGGTGGCCGTTTACCTCAAACTAATTCTTTTAAGCCAACCAATAATACAAGCAGAGGCAATTGGGTTAGAAGAAATGAAACTGATTAGCGGAAATGAATGGGTACAACTCAACCAGTCAATAATGTGGAGGTGAGGAAGTAAGTGTGTAGTTATGGAGAGTGATGTTTTGAATAAAATCAACTAGTCAGAATGTTCCAGGCTGCAAACCGTAAACCCCAAACAAAATTGATCTGAGTTTTGTCAAATAAGACGGTTCTGGCTGCTAAAAGTGAACATCATCCGAAAAAAAGTCCTGTCTGTGAGGGCATATCTACTTAACTTCACAGTTCTGTAAAAATGTTACATACCCTGATTCAACACTGCGAATCAATTCCTGGAACGGACCAGAAATACCTTATCATGTCTCTGTTCATCGACCATCTTTGGTTGTCTTACATTTAGCCGACTGACGTGAAGTGAAAGTCCACATATAGGTCACTTTTACAGTAATATGCCTCTGAGAGTGTGGCTCATGGTTATCCTACCAGTGACCTTTTCTTCTTCTTCTTCTTCTTCTTCTTCTTCTTCTTCTTCTTCTTCTTCTTCTTCTTCTTCTTCTTCTTCTTCTTCTTCTTCTTCTTCTTCTTCTTCTTCTTCTTCTTCTTCTTCTTCTTCTTCTTCTTCCTCCCATCCGCTCTACCTCCTCTTTCTCCCTTTCACCCTGTCTCCCTTCTTCTCCTCCATCTCCCCATGGTCTCCACCCATCTCTCCTGCTCTCTCCCCCTCTCCAAGCCTTTCCCCATGCCCTTGTATTACTCCATCATTCTGTCTCCTATCTGTATCCTCTCTCTACTCTACTTCGTTTCTCCACTGTCTCACACCTCATGTCTTCCTCCTCTCTGTCTCTATCCCCTCACTTTGTTTCTCCACTGTCCTAAACCTCATCTCTTCCTCCTCTCTCTCTCTATCCCCTCTCTCTACCTCCTTTCTACACTGCCCCACTATCCATCCCCTTCCTCTGCTCTCCTCTCCACAGAGGCCTGCGTGCTGCTGAGCCTGAGCGCTAGGCTAAGGGGGAGCGGTGTGTGGGCCTCTCTCAGCTTCGTCGGCAGTCGTCTGCAGTGGCCGTCGTCCCATCACCTCTGCGGCGGCCATGAAGTCGAGCCTGAAGCAGTGGCGGCGGCTGGCGCTGGGCCTGATGCTGGCCTGGGTGCTGCTCTTCCTGGCGCTCTTCTCCTACTTCATGGACTCGCGGGTGGAGGAGCCCCGCGCCGCCTCCGCCCTGCTGGCCCACGCTGAGAGCCGTCGCCTGGCCTCTGTCGCCAACCACCAGGGCCTCCTCCTGGGTGCTGCCGGTGCTGGAGCTGGACCCGGAATCAACGTTGGCCCTTCACGCCTCCACGACTCCCATCATCAGCTGCAGGGCGTTCGTAGGGCCACGTCCTCGGCCGTCAGAGCCCCCCTCGCTCCCACTGCCCCTGGGGGCAACCCTGCTGCTGCCGCCGCCGCCGCTGCTGCCAATAGGGTTCCAGCAGCACCGCTACCAGGCGATGGGGGCGTGGATGGCGATGGCAATGAGGAGGACATGTCTATGGAGCAGAGGGTGGTGCCCAGCCTGGAGCCGGGCCAGGCCAGCCAGGAGGAGGCGCTCTTGAGCCAGGAGGCCGTGTACTCCCCGGACCCCCAGAACCTGGCAGCCTGGTCTTCCTTCGGCACCCAGGATATGGGCTACCGGTCGGATCCTGCCGGTGGTGGCGCCGCTGGGCCCGCTCGCAGTCGCGAGAACCGCATACCTGAAGAGGAGGATGAGGACGATGAGGCAGCGGCAGCAGTGGAGGAAGAGGAGGAGATCCGGCGACGACGACAGCAGCAGCAGCAGCAGGAGGAGGAGGAAGAGGAGGAGGAGGAGGAACAAGAGCAGGAGCTCGCAGCCAGAAGCGGGCCAGCGCTGGCCCAGACCCGCGCGGCAGCCGCAGCCGCAGCCGCTGCAGCACAGGCGGGCAACCGCTGGGAGAACTCGGACGACCTGGAGGACTACTACTTCTCCAAGTCCAAGTCGGTGGTGAAGCAGCTGTGGCAGGGCCGCGTGTCGGCCGGCATGCTGAGCCCGCGCCTGCAGAAGGCCATGAAGGACTACATGAACGCCAACAAGCACCGCGTGGCCTACAGCGGCCTGCGGGAGAACCAGCGCAGCGCCAAGCAGCTCCTGTGCCAGCTGAAGAGGCAGGTGCGGGTGCGGACGCTGGACGGAGCCGAGTCGCCCTTCTCCGGTTTGGGCTGGCGGGCCCTAGTGCCGGAGAAGCCCCTGGACCGGCTGTACGGCTCGGGCTTCGGCTCGTGCGCCGTGGTGACGTCTGCCGGAGCCATCCTGCACTCGGGCCTCGGCAAGGAGATCGGTGAGTCACTTGGCTTTGTCTTTTTCAGTAGCGCATGAAATTATCTCTTTTTTTGACTATCAGTATCAGACAACCCAGCACAACAATCATAAACCCATGCCCACTAGGGATGCAAACGATTAATCGATTAATCGACTTTAATCAATCAATGATTGATCAACAATTCAACTGACAAGAAACCCAGGTGAAATGGGCATGTGAGTGTGTGTGAAGAGGGGTGTGAATACTTGGAATATTTAAATCACCTTTGGATTAAAGAATTGAAATAGAATTAATTTAAATATGGTTTCTCGAGAAACATTGAGATTTCGGGAGAAAACGCCGCTCATCAATTAATCGTAAGTTGATCGATAAGGCTATCAACTAATGATTAATTAATTAATCGATAATTTGCATCCCTAATGCCCACTCATCCACACATTGTATCTAGAAAATAACCTAACCGTTCTTTATTTTGACATTGAGCACACGTTGACCTATACACATCATCACAGCCATATTATTAAAAACATTTATTGATCAAGAGGCAGCAATACGGCGTCATACATGTATTGAATTCTTGAGACGTATTGACAGTACTACAATTCATGTCACAATGCTTGAAAATGGTCCTTAGATTCATATGCATATTACAACACGTACAATTACTGTAGGATTGTGGGATTTTTTTATTGAAATTATGGATTTTTTTGTTCCTACGCTAATTTTTATCTTGAAAGATGACACCAAAACATTATAGTGCAGAGGTACAGAAAAGTATTGTAAAGTGCATTGAATTCTGCTCAGTTTTGCTATTAAGGCACTGTTGGGAAAAAGCAGGAGCACCACAGGCATGTGTGTCATCCTACTGCTTGAGTTTAACCTGTGACAGAGGGAAGGTGCGGATGGCTAAAAATAATCTCACAGGTGCCAGACAAAGACAGAAAATTACATGACTGAAGAGGCCTGCAATCTGTGCCCACTGGGAGAAACTCCAAAGTTTATTGAGAAAAGAAAAATGAGCGACACTACCTACAGTACATCATACGGCGAAAAAAAAATAAAGCCTAACAATTTGCCAGACAAAGGCATGGCTGAAACCAGATGGTGGGGTACTGCCAGATTGGGGGGGTAATACCTTTTGCAGGACGTACAGCCTTTTCCATTTCATTTCTCCATTCAGAATGATTTATTTTAGTCCTTCACACATGTTTGGATTCTGCTCCCCAGCTGGTGTGACTTGTGAGGCAGTTGATGAAAGTGTCTCTCACTATATATTCCCATAGTTTCATCACTGCATTTGTCAAGTCTAATATTAGTGTGTTCTATTGGGACAAATGATAGGATGGAGAGGGATGTTGGTTTTAACACGGCTTCCTCAACTGTGAAACACTGGGGAAACATCGAGGAGGGCTAGCTTGTTCTCCTGGTAACCTACAGTATGCAGTATATGAATTTGATTAAGAAATGAGATGACGTTATGAAAGCCATTTTTCAAATACAACTGGCAAATACACTAGCCCATGAAAGCCTTTTTTCACATAAACATTTGCATGTCTGTCTGGAAAAATGGCACAAAACATTCCCCCATGACAAAGCACCATTGTCATGTGAGCGTGATAAGGCATTGTTGTGCAGACACAATGAACAACAAACACCTTCACGGCTGAAGCAGAAAATTCTGTCAAGATGTTAGTCAGGCTTTTTTCCCCGTTTTCCCTCACAGAAGTAAGTCCATAAGGACGGCACCACAGAGCCTGCTCGGGGCTAAACTGGCACAGAGCACCATCGGCCGCCTATCGTCAAAACCTACTCCAACAATGCCAGCGCTATTTTGTTGGTTGCCATGGGTAACTGCCGTTGCCCGGTGGTGTTTTTTTTTTCCTCTCTTTTTTTTTTTTTAATAGTCCAAACTGTTTTGAGGGGCGTGAGAGCTCCATGGCCTCAGTTTTTTCTTTCTTTCTTTCTTTCGTTTTGTTAAAGAAAAGTATTGAAAGTATCAGGAGAGAGGAATGAAAACAAAACCAGCCCACACAAACAAATGATACCCAGGCGAGGGGTGCCATGCTGGCAGGCTGGAGTGGACGGCTGTAGCGGGAGTCTTTATCAGATGCCTTTTTCACACTTGGCAAATCCCGGCTGTTGGGCTATGCGGGATGGGCAGATATACCCCCCTCATCGGGTGTACCATGGCAGCCCAGCCCAGCCGGGCCCACCTAGAGCCCAAATGCGTACTGAAGCTTGTCGCTGGCTTGGTTCTTTTGCATTTTTGTCTCATGTTTTCACCCCAACAGCCCAACAGATGGATAGATGGAAAGATTGATGGTTGGACAGATGAGGGAGGGAATGGCGGCAGTGTGTGTGTGTGTGTGGGTGGGGGGGGGGGGGGGGTAGAGAGATGAGGGTCGAGGGTGTTTTTAGGATGTTGTCTGGATGTTGTCAAACAGGGATGGATGGAAGGATGGATGGATGGATGGATGGATGGATGGATGGATGGATGGATGGATGGATGGATGGATGGATGGATGGATGGATGGATGGATGGATGGATGGATGGATGGGTGAATGGAGAGGTAGATGGATGGAGGGATGGGTGAATGGATGGGATCATACTGGCAGTACAGGGAAGGCGGAGTGATATACAGTAGGTATATAGAGGGAAGGGGAGGTAGATTGTTGTTCTGTCTGCTGGCTGTGTTCACACACGGAAGGATGGATGGATGGATGGATGGATGGATGGATGGATGGATGGATGGATGGATGGATGGATGGATGGGATGGGATAATGTTGGCAGTAGAGGAGAGGAGGGACGATGTGGGTATATATATATATTTTTTTACTTTACTGTGTTTTCATCCAATGCCTGGTGCATGGACAGATTGATGGATGAATGGGTTGTTGGTGGAGAGTCAGAGCTAGAAGGAGGTGCAGGTGCTGTGATTGTCGGCGAGCCGCGCGTTTCACTGCAATCGGCCATGATTGCAGCATTTCATCGGCAGGCTGAAGTGCTGTTTTAATCAACGCCGTGGTTGTTCTGCGCCGTTTAAACAGAAATGGCTGCTAAGCCAATCACATCCGCCCAGGCCCCGATTGATTCCACCATCACTACCCCCCACCCCCGGTGTCGATGAGCCGCACCGGTAATCAATTTTCATTTGTCCATGGTGTGTGTGTGTGTGTGTAGACTTCTGCAGCACTGTGTATTTGCACGAGAAACCTCTCAGCAGCAGGAGGAAAAGGAAGCCAGCAATTTGTCATTCCCTTTTTTTATTTCATTTCATGTGTTTTGTGTGATATTCATGCAGACATCCAAGCGCTCAATTTATTGTGTGGGTGGGAGGAGCACATGGAAGTGAGTGAAGTAGCACAGTTACTGTGGTTTTACGAAAAAAAAAGAGACGGCAGAACGGTGGAGAAAGAAGATGAGATAAGTCCGGAATAACACGACTGTGCCTGTGTGTCTGCAGTATGTGTAGTGCAATGCCAGAGTGCGAGAGGGGGTTTATTATGACAGGCTGTGCATGAGGTTTATCCTCCAGGCAAATGCTGGAATGAGTCACGGCCACAACCCTGACGTGAAGTGGCAGTGGCAGTAGCAGTTCGCAGTAAGCCTGTAATCAAAGCGGCTAGTTAGCACCAACCAGTGACCCACGCGCAAATGCAGATGAGGTTAATTGGCGGTTTGTCTCATCCCACCTGAAATGCGATTGGCTAAAGCATCACATCAGTGGTGCTGCACCAATGCCTGTGAGGTGTTTTTTGATGAGAAGCCAAAAGCTAACGTTTTTTATTCCATCTGTTGTGAGAGGTTGATGTAGACGTGTATGTGTGTTAAATTTGTTGTGTGGGAGGAAACACATGAAAGCCAGCTAGCAAGCACATTTTAATGCTAGAAATAAATAAATGAAAAAGGCTAATATGACACAAGTCTGGAAACACAAGTGCATTAGGTAGTAAATTATATATGTGAACATGAGTGGTGGTTTAAAACATGTTCTTGTATCGTAGCTAGCTAGCCTTCAGGCAGGTATAATTCTGTCAAACACCTCCATGAAGTTGGGAGAACAGCAGTAGCCAGGGACGGAGCTATAGGAGGGGCGGGCAGGGCATTTTCCCCTGGGCCCAGGGCCCTTCCGTATTGATAGTGGGGGCCCTATTGTGACCTTGGCGGGCTGTATGGGGGCCCTTTCAGTGTTTTGCCCTGGGGCCTGGTGTGCAACTGTTCCGCCACTGGCAGTAGCCCTGTTACCAAATCTACTAGTTAGCACCATCCTGTGACCCAAACAGTGGATGAGCTTAGATGGCCTTGTGGTCATCTCATCTCACCTGGAAATACAACTGACTAATATGTTCTGTCAATTATCCTGTATGTATATTTCCATGATAAGTCAAAAGGAGGGAAGTCTTCTTTGGGAGGGGGCAGGAAGGTGATGAGGAAAGACATACCTGTAAATAGCAGGCAAGCAATGTGGCTGTAAAGAGAGAGGATAAAACGGGACAAATCAGAAAACACAAATATATAAATAATGTAGACTGTGAATGCCAGATAGGTGGCTTATTACATATTCTTCAAGTGTGTCCTCCAGGCGGGTGTGAGTTTGTCAGTCACCACCATGAAGAGACAGAGCAGTAGCAGTAACCCTGTAATCAAAATTAGTTAGTTAGTTTGTTAGTTTGTTAGTTAGTAGGGCTGTAACGATACACTCACCTCATGATTCGGTTCGTATCACGATTTTTGACCTACGGTTCGATACACCCCGCGATTTCCCATTTGCCAAAATTATTAAATAATTAGGAGTAAAAACTATGGTAGGTATAGGTAGAATATGTTACACGAGGCCACTAATGATGTAAAAAAGTTGGAAGCACTGTAAAAATGTTGGAAGCATCCAAAATAATCTTTAAAGTGCCAAATAAAGAAAGTAGATTGATTTTAAGCTTATTCAGACAAAAGAAAGAGGGGCATTTCCTTTTTACCTGTGCGCAGTATTTCAGTGGGACACATGAGTCGAAGATACTGTTTTTGTCATGGTTTATGGCCTGTTAATGGGGTTTATCCGCCAGGAAAATGCTAGTGTGAGTCATCACGGTCACAACTATCAAGTGTCAGAGCAGCAGCAGGACTTTGTAACCAAAGCTAGTCATCCTAAACTGGGCTTTGTTTTCTCGAAAGCGTAGTTAGCCAGTTAGCAACTTTCGTAGTTGCCAATGGGTAATTGCATTGCAAACAACAAAGTAGCTAACGTAGTTAGCAACTCTGGCTTCGAGAAACGCACCCCAGGCATGTACGTAGATTCTGTTAAATCGTGGCCGTCTTTACTCTCCTCCCACCTGGAAGGAAGATTGGCAGATGCATCACATCACAATGATGCTGCTGACTGCCTTCACTCTGCATTCTGCACGGCGCAGGTTAACCTGTGACCAAGGAGAGCTGCGCACATTTCAAAAATAATCTTTAAAGTGCCAGACAAAGAGCTGGAGGAGTTTGAAGTTTATTTACAGTTGTAGACAAAAAAAGCAAGGGCACTACCTTTACCTGTGTGTTGTGAAGCAGGAGAAAAAGCCAATGTTTTTCGTATGTACTCCAGCTTTGTGTGAGGTTCATACAGTCATGTGAGTGCTCAATTTTTTATGTGGGAGGAAACGCTTGAATGCCAGCCAACAAGCACACTTTACTGTAAAAAAAGAGAAGAAAATGAGACAAGTCAGGGAAGAATATTGTGTAGTAGAGGGAGTAAAATCATGTAGACTGTGAATATGAGCAGATAGTTTAGGACATGTACGGTACATGAGTTATTTTATTCATCTAAATACATTTCAATACAATATCCAGGAATGAAACAGTCAACAAATTATGAAAGCGTATATTTTTTATTATTAACACCAGTAAGTTGCTTGTGATATCCGGCTCTTCAGTCAGTATTAGAAACCCAATGTGGCCCCCTGGACCAAAATAATTACCCACTCCTGATGTAGACTGGGAATAGGAGCAGATGTAGTTTATGACTTGTTCTATGTCCTCCAGGCAAATGCTGGAGTGAGTCAGCTGCAGCCATGAAGGGGCAGAGCAACAGCAGCACATTCCCGTAATCAAAGCTGCTAGTTAGCGCCATGCTGTGACCCAGACGAGTATGTTGATGAGGTTAAGTAGCCTAGCAGTCGACTCATCCCACCTGGAAACGCGATTGACTTGTGCATCACCCCAATGATGCTGGCTTGCTCTTCAATGGTCAAAGGTGTCAAAAGTGAAAGTAAAGTCATGGTGTAACTACAACACTAGCACATGATATTACATAGCGGTAGCTGTTACACCAGTTAGTCCATTGTACCTAATGAGGTAATAAGGCTGTGTTGTTACTGGGAAAAAACCCCCACTAAAAACCTAACAAGGACCCGCCACAAACTTGATCCAACCAGTGCAGATGTAGCTGATCACAAGACCAGTACACAGGTCTACTGGTTACTCAAATAAATTAGCGATGTTGGAAGGAAAGCTTTTCTTTTACTTTGACATCTATGTCAATGATGTATTGTGCTGTTGAACCTGTGACCAAGGGGAGGTGCGCACATCCAAAAATAATCTCTCAAATGCCAGACAAAAGACTGAGGAGATGACTGAGGAGTTTGAAGTTTATTTCGAGACAAAGGAGACATAGGCCATTGCCTTTTTTACCTGTGTATCTTCATGAGATGCGAGGTAAAAGCGGATGCTTTTTTTCTTGCTGCTCTTTCAAGCGCTGCGTGAGGTTCATGCAGACATGTGAGGGCTGAATTTGTGGTGTGGGAAGAAACGCATGAAAGCCAGCCAGGCCAGCACAAGTTACTGTAAAACCGGGATTAAACGAGACAAGCCAGGAAACACGAGCAAGTATATTATGTAGACCGTGAAGACGAGCGGTGGTTTTATGGCGTGCTCTTGAAAGAGTATATCCTCCAGGCAAGTGTGAGTGTGAGTCAGTCACAACCATTAAGTGGCAGCACCAGCGGTGGTAACCCTGTAATCAAAGCTGCCAGACTGTACACCATCCTGTGACCAGCTGGGGCTCAATAGGCCTCCCCACCTGGAATCAGTTTGGCAGGCAACAGGGGAAGAGGACAGGCCCTGGGGGTGGGGGTGGACAAACTGGCCAGTGGTCCCGTTGCCCAGGGAGAGAGGGAGGCCCAGAATCGGGTTCCTCATTAAATTGTATATATTGGGTGGGGGGGACCCTTTCAGATGTCTTTGTCCAAAGGTCCCATCCAACGCTGTCAGTGGAAGCAGGCAACATGTCCTTTTGGGAATAAGCATACAGCCACATGCGTCCATCCATCCGCCTTGAAATAGGTACAGGACCACAAACTTTGAACTGTGCGAAAGAGGAAGAACAATCAATGTTGGGAGCTTTTATAGTCTCTGTGTGTGGACATATTATTCTGTTTTAAGCAATCCCTGATGACAATGAGAGTGCACTTGCAGGAAAAGGTCCTCAAAAGAGGACGTCTTTTGAATCAATGTGTTCGAAGGCTCACGGGAATGGGGCGAAGGTTTTTTTATTTGGTGTGGCGTATATATTTTACACAATATTGCCAAGGTCTAATATGAGCAGGGTGAGCATAGCTCTTTCAAGACAGATAAGACACCTTTCTTATTCCCCCCAGGTGTTGCATTTTCCTCTTTATATAGGTTGCCAAGATCCCTTTACAGATAGCTTTATCTTCACTTCAAACGAGTGCCAGCTTACTTTAGTGTTTGGCCGGCTTTGCATTGCATTTGTTGGAAGCTGGCACGCCAGCCGTGTGGCGTGAGGATAATGCAAATATCTCTCATTGTTATCTTTTTATATGCACCACAATGGGCGTGTGTGTGCAAGGGCTGTGACTTACGAAGATACAAAGATATTAAAGTGGCTGTTTTATATTATTTTTTGACATTAATACGATTGCGTGTTATCATCATATATGCCCCACCAATATGGGATTATTATTATAGGGCCGAGGGAACAGAGAATAGCATTTATCCTTACTTTCAACATTTCTTATCTCTGTCTCTCGGTCTAATTTCTTCTCCACCCTCTTTCTCTCTCTCTCTTGCTCTTACACACTCTCTCTCTCTGTTTCTCACTCTCTCTTACACACATCTGTCTTCCTCCTCTCGCTCTCTCTCTTTCTCTCTCTTTCTCTCTCTTTCTCTCTCTTTCTCTCTCGCTTTCGCTCTCTCTCTCTCTCTCTCTCTCTCTCTCTATTAGTTTCATATTTTCTCCTCCATATAGCTCTCCTCCCTTCTCTCTCTCATTTCTACATGCACCACCATGTATCTCTCCTCCTGAGTAATTTTTCGTGCGCTCTTCCCCGGTGACCAAAATAAGCTGAACTTGGTAATGGATTGAGCAGCGTGTGTTTAATCAAATTACCAGCTGTAATGGAATTGATATTCCCATTAAGGTTGTTTAATGCCGTCAAATCTTTTGTGCACGCTAATTCCCAGCATAAAAAAGCCCCCCCCTTTTCCTCTGTATTTTTGTTCTCTATTGAGCATTGTCTTTGCGCCTAAGTAGAGAGAATAACACAATGCATATTGCGGTGTGCACTTTGTTTATTATGTGATGAAGATCATCTTGCCATTTCACCATTGTCTCCTCTTCCATTGTCACAGATCTTTGTGTTGATGCTAGGCAGTTTTCAAGGGGGCTTCATGTTTGCTTGGTCGTGGAAGTCATAGTACAGTCCTTTGTCGCCCCTCACTGGTGGTTGATGGACATTGCACCCACATAGTGGGGTTGTCCATGGTGAATGCTGCAAATGCAGTTGGTGCTGGATCATATATAAAGTGTTCAGGTGCAAAACCGTGTAAGTGAATTTGCGACGGGTTTAAAAACATCTATACATTTTGTCTCATTTTGTCTGGGCATGACTTGTTGTGTTTGTAAGTGGCTTATTAATTGAGATTGCTTGCAGAAAATGGAATCAAAAGGAATCGTCTTACAGATTTTTGTAAGGACTTTAGGAGGGGTTTAATTCTGAGCTCTTGTGTCAGATGATTGGTACATTTGAAGATCATTACCATCACAGGAATGCACATATGACACATGCAAGGTTCTGGACACACTAGACTGCACGTTTAAAATGTGAATTTCATGGACCCATTTCAATTCAAATACTACACACAAATTTTAGCATTATACTCAAACTGACTGCTTGCTATTTGTCATACATATGTTTCAATTGTTATGAAGAAAAAATGGCAGAAAATACCATAGATTACCACATTACTACATACACATTATTCGTCATGCATATGTTTCAATTGTTATGATGAAAAAATGGCAGAAAATCATTACTGCACACTGTTTAATGGTATATCAGTATATCGATACGCATGGGAAATCAAGGTGACTGTGTCCGTTGCATTCAACATGCGTGCGTGCACGAACGCACGTACGCACACACACACACACACACACACACACACACACACACACACACACACACACACACACACACACACACACACACACACACACACACACACACACACACACACACACACACACACACACACACACACACACACACACACACACTGATCCATCAAGCTTACAATACAATACAAAGTTGTCACATGGCTATTAAAGCTGTTGTCACAATAGCAACACTTCTAAATAATTAACTAATTATCAACAAAAGATTTCAAAATGTTTACAAAAGAGTAAGAAATAGAGCTAACACAGCAGACATAGCACAGCTGCTGCAGTCCTGGAAGTTTGTCCTCCAACGTACAAAATACATGAAGCCACTGAATATAGAAGTATTACCCAGTAGGCAAGCACACATAAAACCCGGAGACTTTCAATTTAAAGTGTATGCCTGCAAGAGTGCCTTTCCATTGCACATATTATATGAGCAACCGAACTATTTTTTATTTTTTTTTGCTTTGTTGTAGTGAGGAGCTACAGTATATGCTTCCCAAATCAAGAAACAGGAAAATAAGGATTCAGATGTTGTTTTCATTCTTTTCAATTCTCCCCTAATTTGTTAAAAACGAATGACCCAATGATGCTTGGATTTGCCCATAACAAAGCTCAAATGACTGCACAAGTAAGTTCTTTTCAGATTTTTAATGACACTTTTAAGCACTTTAATGGAACTTTTGCTCTAATGACCATCCTTACAGTTGTGTGCCCCTGAGGGAAGGTATTTAGACCGATCGACCAAAAACTCGGTCATTAAAACTCTGAAAAGGACTTAGAAAAGGACACATTTTTGCCTTACACTTCACTTTGTATTTCTTGTCACACACCTTTTAGTCTTGAGTGCGGCATGACACGTTTAATTTTTTCTTTAAATTTAGGGTCTTTTTATGCCTTTATTTGACAGGACAGTTGAAGACCGTGACATGAAGTGAATGGGACAGGGAAGGATGGGGAAATGACCCTGGCCGGAATCTTTCCGGGGTCCCCGTGTGTGGGCATGCAAGCCCAAATGTGGGGGGCTTATCGTACTGCGCCACAGCACCCCTGCAGTATGGCGTGTTAAAATTGACGATCAGAAAGAAAAAAAGTACAAATCCTACTCTGCAATTGTTCTGTCTTTAGCACTTCAAACTACACTAAGTGCTCGTTTCAACCTGGAAATAACCCCAGAAATAACCTCAAAACTGTTTGAGTGATTCATCAGCTGGTGAACCTGAAAGGCACTTTGGGGTGTACTTTGCTGCCCTCTGGGGGCTGTAATTGCTCTATGCAACTTTCGAGAATACGCTCTCTCTATGCTGTTTTTATTTTTTCAACCAGATCATCTGGTGTGCCATGGAAAAATAGAATGGCTGTACATTGTTAATTTAGGCAATAGGGTTTTATTTTCAGTTAATGTTTGCAATTGGTGATGTGCCTTGGCATTTTGTCCTTGAAAGGGGTGTGCCATGGTTACAAAAAAGTTAGAAAAACACTGCTCTATGCAATGTGTCCACTCCAAATCTGGAGGCTCTCCAAATGAGACAAACCCTCTTGGTATTGAATGACAGGTTTTACACGCAAATTTCACAACTGCTGTGTGGCTGTGTTCACAACTGTGAATACGGTAAAGGCTGAGAATTGGTCATGGCTTTGGACAACTTCAGAGGTTGTTGTGAAATCTGAACCTTGGGGTTTAGAAATAGTGTCATAGGTAACATTTATTAGAGTAAGAAGCAGTTGAGAAGCCTGTGTTATATCACCTCTTTGAAGATTCTGGTGTGCTTGATATTATTTAGCTCAGAAGAAAGCTGTGGCAAATACTTGCCTTTTATGGCTTGTTTTTTTCTACACACTCACTTCGTAACATTAGGCACATGTATTCCTCACCTGTCTCCATGTGTTGCGTTGAAAGGAGACAGAGAGAGAGAGCGAGAAAGGGAGAGCGAGAGAGAGAGAGAGAGAGAGAGAGAGAGAGAGAGAGAGAGAGAGAGAGAGAGAGAGAGAGAGAGAGAGAGGGAGGGGGAAGTAATGGCTCTCTGTATTGACTTTTCACTATGTGATGAATGTGTGTGTTCATTTGGAGGGCGTTGATACATGATGGATGATGATGTCAGAGGCCTGGAGACTCTAGTGACTCCTGACATGCCAAAGACAAGGTTTTAGAAAGCAGGTGTGTGTGTGTATTTGTCTGTGTGTGTGTGTGTGTGTGTGTGTGTTCACGATCACACATGTGTATGTGTGTTTGTGCACCACATGTCTATGCCTGTTCATGTGTGCATGTGCATACCTGTGTGTGTGTGTACACGTGTGTGTGTGTGTGTGTGTGGGGGGGGGGGGGTATTGCCTGCGTGCGTGTCTGTGTTTGTGTGTGTCTGTCTGTGTTTGCTTGTGAACGTGTGTGTGTGTGTCTGTGTGTGTGTCTGTGTCTGTGTTTGTGTCTGTGAGATATGGTCATTCAATTACTGCCAATAAATAAACAGTGAGAGCGCTGAGTCATGCATCACGCCACTCCAGCAGCATGTGTCACTCAATCTCTTTATATGACCTGCGGGCCATGTAGTGATCGATCCCATCCAACAAGAACGGTCACACCAATAAGTCATTGTACAGATGTCTGTCAGATGTGTGTGTGTGTGTGTGTGTGTGTGTGTGTGTGTGTGTGTGTGTGTGTGTGTGTGTGTGTGTGTGTGTGTGTGTGTGTGTGTGTGTGTGTGTGTGTGTGTGTGTGTGTGTGTGTGTGTGTGTGTGTGTGTGTGTGTGTGTGTGTGTTAATGGTAATGGCCATGTGCTGTTAATGGTAATGGCCATTTTCGTCACTAGAGGGCAGCCTTACCATTCACATTCCCCTTCACTCACAGGCACACTGTTGTAACAGCATGCAAGGTAACATTCTTTAGAGAAATATGTTGTTTTCCACATATTTTTCCAGCCCTTGGCTTCAGGCTGTGCAGATGACGCAAGGAAAGGTTGACCAAGGGAATCCAGTTTGAAGGACAGTAACACCATTAGTGATTTGTCACTGGAATTTCAGCAGAATGCCTATCCTTCCTGTCAGGGCAACAGGTAAAATGTCAGTAATTAGCTGTCTATATGAGGACACATCCTGCAGTGTAGAATTTGAGGCAGATGTGCAATTTGTCAGCAGACTAGGCAGGCAGCTGCTTGGCGCCCCCGTAGTCCCTTGATACTAGTGATTAACAGCTCAAACTTGACTACCGTAGAGGGGATGACAAGAGGAGCAAGTGATTCAATTTTGGTGATTTTTTTTGCAAATTTTAACATCCCGGTTTCCAACTTCACAAAAACAAGGCAGAAAGATTTGGGGGAAAAAATAGGCTGTAACATAGTCAAATGTTCTATCAGCTTCCTTGGCAGAGGTCTGCACTCCCTGAGTGCATTTCTAGTTTTGTTTTGGATGAAGATGAGGAGTGGCTGGTGGCTGGTCTTAGACTATTTGGATCCTGCGACAGAGGAGGGATGTCTGCCTTCAGCCAATAAAAGGCTGCACCGAATGCTCTTTCAAGTAAGGATAGACCGATATTTATATCGGTATCTGGCCTATATTTGCATATTTTAAGTGTATCGTATCGGCCGATACGCGTGTGGTTTTGGCCGATACGCAATATTTATTATTTTATGTCATTCAGGTTTTTTTTAAAAGCACCAAGACACTTAATTTTTTTATTACTTGATTGTTAGACATTACTTGATTGTTAGAGTGGGTGTTTAAATATTACAAGTTCTACCTCAATTTGATAATGTTAAAGGAATGTTTATTTTTAACTTGAGACCTGGAAAATTTGTCATTTTTTAACCTTTTTTTTTACCCATATCGGCCCCAAATATCGGGTATCGGAAATCGGGTATCGGCCAAGGGTGGTGGAAAAAAAATCGGTATCGCATCGGCCATTAAAAAACCTGTATCGGTCGACCCCTACTTTCAAGTGCAACTGCTCTCCTCAGTCATAAAGGTTAGCTAAATATTATTAAATGACTGCTGTACTAGTCATTCAAAAACTGTTTATGGGAACACATTATTGTCATAAATAAAAATTGCGTAAAATAATACAATTATGGAACTATTTCATATATTTATTTATTAAAAGAATAAACAATACGCACTCTGAACAAAAACAGCTTCTTATTGAAGCCTTGTCTATGGTGGTGCTGCACCTGCAGTGGGGTTTCTGGCTTCAGGGATTAAAATGCGGCACCACAAACTCTCTTCTTTACCAACTGCTCCCAGAGCAGTCTCACTCTCACTAGCACAAACGGTTTAGTCTTTAGAGAAGAAGTGGCTACATCGGTTTGATATGAAATATGACCCTCATTCTAATCATTCTAAAAACACCACTGTACTAATAACACAATGTAACAAATAACTGAATAATACCTAATGATTTATGCATGTTATGTTCTCCGACAATGGATCCCATTGACTTTGCATGGGCTTATGCAAAATGCATTTTGGGGACTGTCGGCTCTGTTGCCTCCACCAAAAGTACAGAATTTCAACTTTGCCTGTTGCGCATACAGGGACGGATTAACTCATAGGCTAGATATGGCTGCAGCCTAGGGGCCCCTATTTGCCACGGGACCCCTGATTGGCCAAAAGTGGGAAAAAAAATACAGCAGAACTGTGACAAGGTGCAATATTGAAAAACTCTTGTCATGTTGAGTACAGTTGGCACACATGTTATCCTAGCTTGTAATTCCTAGCTTGTAATTATGACACTATGTAAATTAGGGTCACCAAAGATCCACAGGGGATCTCGAAGCCTTCTTGATTTTAAGGGGTTTCATTTTAAATACCTTGAATAGTCAATGTTGAAATGACAAAGCATTTATTTAAATAATATCTGCATAGAAGCAACAAAATGTAAATGTAAACATTTACTCTATATTTGACCAAAGACGAATAAAGGAATAACACTAAAATGAGTTTTTAAACAGAGGGTATCATATGACTCCCTCTCGTGCAGGCGCTCGCACGGTTGGGTCACCAAATGTTACAATGGTAAAAACATGGGTCCCTGAAGAAAAAGGTTGGGAACCACTGGCCTAGGGACCCCAAGCAGTATTAATCTGGCCCTGGCGGCGGTTCCATCAGGCTGTGTGTGCATGTAACACGAAAAGTCAACCCCCATTCTGTCAGACACACCTTTCATCAATATGTGACATTCTGGTGTGTGTGTGTTTTTTTCTTTAGCAATTTGGACTCTATGCTGCTTTGGGACCTGTGCCAAAATGATGCTGATTATTTGGTGCCTTTCAAAGGTGTGAGAGTTGGATGTGAGTGATGTTAACGAATGTGTTAGACGGTCGCTTTTTATCAGATTCTGAAGCAAATGTAGCCTCTTACTGCAGATGGGGTCGCCGGCGGGCCTATTTACTATTTGCTGAAAATACTCAGCTACATCATAGCAACATTGCTATGACAGTCTGTTACTTAAGGCTCTCAGTATAGATATAGCCATTACAATTTTGGTGACAGTAATGTTATAACATTGGCTCTGCGCTAAGGGGCTTAAGTTTAAGTGCATCATGTTCTGGCAATATAAGATGCGTCCGCTCTGTTTTCCATCAGCAGGATGTGTCTAACAAAATAAAACAACATCACAATCAACCGTGTTGATGCACATTGTTTTGACTCACCAGATGATTTTCCAGTAACATCTCAGCACAATAGAAAGCAGAGTTTGTGATCAGACTGCAGGAAAGAGAGAATGTCCTTCATGAGGCGCATTGCCAGGTGTTCAAGCAAGTGTTGAAACTCGAGCCAGCCTCTGCGCGTGGGTGGCTTTTCTATATTGCTTTAAACATTTTCCATCAACTTGTAATGATGCAACTTTCCCCAGAACCACCTCTTCCGAGTGAATTAACTTTGTTTGGGTGTGTGTGTTTGTTTCTGTCTGTCTGTCTGTCTGTCTGTCTGTCTGTCTGTCTGTCTGTCTGTCTGTCTGTCTGTCTGTCTGTCTGTCTGTCTGTCTGTCTGTCTGTCTCTGTCTTCATGCTCTCTATTGAATGAATGAAGCGAAGGACAGCTCTCTTCAGATTTCTTCTTTGTTTATTCGCCCAATAATAAACAAAGGCGAATAAACAAAGTAGAAATCTGAAGAGTACTGTCCTTCGCTTCATTCATGCATTTATATGTTTTTTGCGGGATTCTGCACCCAGTTAAGAACTGTTAAATTAGCCTATGCAGGCGATAGTGTGAGCGCATCTTCTCCACTTTTGAAGTTTCATGCTTTCTATTGCCATGTCTCCCCATCCCTTTCTCTTCCTCCTTCCCCCTCCCTCCACCCAGGGGCAATGGCATTTCAGCCTGATGGGAGTGTGTCTACCTGTATGTGTGTAGTAGTGTGAACTGTGCGTGTGTATGCTGTGTCTGGCTAAGGGAGGTAGTGTAGACTAGAGCAGG